>NC_092038.1:64994450-65149343 GCF_003086295.3 Arachis hypogaea | reverse complement strand
ATATACACCTCTTCAAGATCCCATCATCACACTTTTTGAACAAGTATGGCTCATCCCAGATATAGTATTTGGCATCTTTGATGAGCTTTCTCTTCATATGTTTGTTGATGTTGGTTGGTAGTTCCCCAATGGCCTTGAAATTGGCTATATCAGCAAATCAAAGGGTCTCTTGTATCATCATCAATTACTCATCCGGGAAGCTTTCATTCACTGCAAGATGGTGTGCTCCTTCTTCCTCTTGTAGGATCCTTGAGAGGTGGTCAGCAACTTTGTTCTCTGCTCTACTTTTATCCTTAATTTTGATGTTAAACTCTTGGAGTAGCAGGATCCATCTTATTAGCCTTGGCTTGGATTCTTGTTTTGTAAGCAAGTATCTGAGTGCTGCATGAACAGTAAATATAATTACTTTAGAACCAATGAGATATGATCTAAATTTATCAAAAGTAAAGACAATGGCAAGTAATTCCTTCTCTGTAGTGGTGTAGTTCCTTTAATTTTATTAAGTACCTTGCTGGCATAATAAATGACATGCACCAACTTATCCTTCATCTATCCTAAAATAGCACCCACAACAAAATCTGATGCATCACACATTAACTCAAAGGGTAGATCCCAACATGGTTGTGCTATAATAGGTGCAGAGGAAAGTTTGTTCTTAAGCTCCTCAAAGGCTAACATGCATTCATTATCAAAAACAAAAGGCACATTAGGGACAAGTAGGTTGCTCAATGGCTTGGCAACCTTGGAGAAGTCTCTAATAAACCTCCTATAAAAACCAGCGTGTCCCAAAAAGCTTCTGATTACTTTGACATTGCAAGGTGGAGGTAACTTTTCAATCACCTCTACCTTTGCCCTGTCTACTTCTATGCCTTCTTTGAGATTTTATGACCAAGAACCACTCCTTTTGTAACCATGAAATGGAATTTTTTCCAGTTTAAAACAAGGTTGGTCTCTTGGCATCTCTTTAGCACCAGGGCTAAGTGATGCAAGCAATCAGAATATGTGTTACCAAATATAGAGAAGTCATCCATAAATATCTTGATGAACCTCTCTATTATATCCGAAAATTTGGAGAGCATGCACTTTGGAATGTTGCAAGTGCATTGCACAGTCCAAAGGGCATCCTCCGATAAGCAAAAACACCATATGGACAAGTAAATGAAGTTTTCTCCTAGTCTTTGGTCCACAACTATTTGGTTGTAACCCGAATAACCGTCAAGGAAGCAGTAGTATTCATGTCCAGCCAGCCTCTTGAGCATTTGGTCCATGAATGGTAGAGGGAAGTGGTCCTTCCAGGTGGCTTCATTGAGCTTCCTGTAGTCGATGAACATGCGCCAACCGATCACTGTTCTTGTTAGTATCAGCTCATTATTCTCATTTGGTACAACAGTGCTTCCTCCTTTCTTTGGAACTACTTGTACCGGGCTCATCCAAGGGATGTCTGAGATGGGGTAGATCACCCCAGCCTGCTACAACTTCAACACTTCCTTCCGGACTACCTTATTCATGGTTGGATTCAATCTTCTTTGTTGTTGTCTTAAGGGCTTAGCATCCTCCTCAAGTAGAATCTGTGCATACACTGATGAGCGGATAATTTATACGCTTTTTGGCATTGTTTGTAGGTAGTTTTTAGTAGGATGGCTATTTTAGGGGTGAAAGAGGCAAAATTCAGATTCAGACTTTCTAGATTTGGTATTTTTTTGTGATTTCAGATATATTTTGATGACATCCTGAGGGACCTGTGCAAAATTGGAAGACTGATAATTAGGTGCCATGGACAGAGTTATATCCTGACTCGAATGATTTTAGGAGCTGAAACAATGCGTGGCTCTATAATCGGTTGGAAATAGAAATCAGGGTTTCAGATGTCATATCAGTCATAGTTAAGTTCGAGTTGCAATGCATATTTTTCATTGGAGTCAAGACGGTGTTATTCATGCTGCATTCTGAGTAAACGCAGAACGTCACAACCAGAGTTAAACACCAAAAATAGTTACAACATGGCGTTTTAACCCAAGAGAACCTCTACACGTGTAAAGCTCAAGCTCAGCCAAGCACACACCAAAGTGGGCCCGAAAGTGGATTTCTGCATTTAAATTATTTCTGTAACCCGGGTAACTAGTCTAGTATAAATAGAAACTTTTACTATTGTATTATATCATCTTTAGCTTTCCTTAGATAATTTTTGGGAGACTATTGATCACATTTGGGGGTTGACTTATTTGGGCCATGCTGAACATTATCATTATGTATTTTCAACGGTTGGAGTTTCTACACACCATAGATTAAGGTGTGGAGCTTGCTATTCTCGAGTATTAATGCATTACTATTATTCTTCTATTTCAATTCAAGCTTATTCTTTCATAAGATATTCGTTGCACTTCAAAATGATGAATGTGATGATCCGTGACACCATCATCATTCTCACTTTGAACGCATGCTCACAATACTCCGTTCGACTTAATCGAGCGCGTGTCTCTAAGCTCTATTCCGAAGAGTAGAGTCTTCGTGGTATAAGCTAGAATTATTGGCGGGCCATTCCTAAGTTCGGAAAAGTCTAAACCATGTCTGTGGTATTCGAGTAGGATTGAGATGGATGATATGACAGCCAAACAAAGTGTTGGGCGTATGACAGACACAAAAGAATGCGGATTTATTTCAACATGATCGAGAACCAACAATGATTAGCGTGCTGGAAGAGCATTTGGACCATTTCACTGAGAGAGGGAAGTAAATGAAAGGTGACGCCCTACATACAGTTGCATAGAAGGAGTAACAATGATTGGATGAAAGCAGTAGGAAAGCAGAGATTTAGAAGGAACAACAGTATCTTCATGCACTTATCTGAATTCCCACTAATGAATTACATAAGTAATCTCTATCTTATTTTATGCTTTATTTATCTTATATCAAAAACCATTATAACCATTTAATCGGCCTAACTAAGATTTACAAGATGACATAGCTTGCTTCATACAACAATCTCCGTGGGATCGACCCTTACTCACGTAAGGTTTATTACTTGGACGACCCAGTGCATTGCTGGTAGTTTGCGAAGTTGTGACAAGTGTGATTCACATTTGAGAGTTCCAAGTCTTTGGCGCATTGTTGATGATCACAATTTTGTGCAGCAATTTTTGGCGCCGGTTGCCGGGGATTGTTTGAGTTTGGACAATTGACGGTTCATCTTGTTGCTCAGATTAGGTAATTTTCCTTATTTTATTTCCAAAAGTTTTCAAAAATCTTTCAAAAATTTTCTCCTTTTTCGTTTTCCCCAAAATATTTTCGAAAAATCCAAAAAAAAATAAAATATAAAAACTAAAAATATTTTTGTGTTTCTTGTTTGAGTTTAGTGTCAATTTTTAAGTTTGGTGTCAATTGATGTTTTTAAAAAATTTGTGCATTTTCGAAAACTCATGCATGTGTTCTTCATGATCTCAAGTTGTTCTTGGTAAGTCTTCTTCTTTGATCTTCAATATTTTTGTTTTGTATTTTGTTGTTTTTCATATGATTTTTGCATTCATAGTGTCTAAACATGAAAAATTTCTATGTTGGTGTCTTGCATGTTCTTTCTTGAAATTTTTCAAAAATAAATCTTGATGTCATCATGATCTTCAAGTGTTCTGTGTTCATCTTGAATTCATAGTGTTCTTGCATGTTTTTTTGTTTTGATCTTAATTTTCATGTTGTGAGTCATATTTGTGTTTTCTCTCTATCATTAAAAATTTAAAAAATAAAAAAAATATCTTTCCTTATTTTACTCATAAAAATTCGAATCTTTGGGTTGACTTAGTCAAAAATTTAAAATAGTTGTTTCTTGTTAGTCAAGTCAAGATTTCATTTTAAAAATCTTATTTTTCAAAATCTTTTTCAAAATCAAATCCTTTCATTTTTCTTATATTTTCGAAATTTAAAAAAGTGATTTCAAAATCTTTTTCTTAATTCATTTCAAAATTTCGAAAACTTTACTAACAATTAATGTGATTGATTCAAAAATTTGAAGTTTGTTGCTTTCTTGTTAAGAAAGGTTAATCTTTAAATTCTAGAATATATTTTTAGTTTTTGTTAGTCAAGTAATCAATTTTAATTTTAAAAATCAAATCTTTTTAATTTTCTTTTCCAAATCTTTTCAACATATCTTTCAATCATATCTTTTTCAAATCAATTCAAAAATCTTTTCTAACATTTATCTTTCCAAAATTGATTTTCAAATCTTTTCAACTAACTATTGACTTTTTGGTTTCTTTCTTATCTTTTTCAAAACCACCTAACTACTTTTCTCTTTCTAATTTTCGAAATTCCCTCTCTTTTTAAAATTCTTTCAATTAATAATGGTTCAAATTTTATTTTAATTGTATTCTTATCTCAATTTCGAAAATCACTAACTATTTTTCAAAAAACAATTTTCGAAATTCTCTCCTCTCATCTCTTTCTATTTATTTAGTTAATTACTAACCTTCTCTTCATCTAAAAATTGAACTCTCTCTTCT
This sequence comes from Arachis hypogaea, assembly GCF_003086295.3. Taxonomy (NCBI): domain Eukaryota; kingdom Viridiplantae; phylum Streptophyta; class Magnoliopsida; order Fabales; family Fabaceae; genus Arachis; species Arachis hypogaea. Next base: position 65,144,853 of record NC_092038.1, on the reverse strand, counting down.
CCTCTATGTTCAAATTTTTTATCCTTCTTCTATTCTTTCTTCTTCTACTCACACAAAGAATCTCTATATTTTGACATAGAGGATTCCTCTCCCTTTTCTTTCCTTCTTTTTCATTAGCATGAGCAAGGACAAGGAATTCTTGTTGAAGCAGATCTGAACCTGAAAGGACTCTGAGAAGGAAGCTAAGAGAAGCTAAGCACAACAATCCAGAGAAACCTACAGAGAATCTCGAAAAAGAAAGAGACATGGCGAACCCATAACATGGTGGAGGCGGAAGGAGGATGCTTGGTGATTATACTACACCTACATCCAATTTTTATGGAAGAAGCATCTCAATCCTACCATTGGAGCAAACAATTTTGAGATGAAGCCTAACAAGTTGCTCTAATGCAATAGAACTGCAAGTTTTATGGACTTCCATCAGAAGATCCTATCAGTTTACTGAGTTCTTATAGATCTGTGATACTGTTAAGACTAATGTAGTAGATCCTGAAGTCTACAGCTCATGTTTTCCCTTTTGCTGTAAGAGACAGAGCTAGAACATGGTTGGACTCACAACCTAAAGATAGCTTGGACTCTTGGGATAAGCTGGTCACGGCCTTCTTGGCCAAGTTCTTTTCTCCTCAAAAGCTATACAAGCTTAGAGTGGATGTCAGACCTTCAGGTAAAAGATGGTGAATCCTCTATGAAGCTTGGGAAAGATACAAGTAGTTGACCAAAAAGTGTTTTCTGACATGCTTTCAGAGTGGACATTTGGATATGCTCTATGATGGTCTATCTGAGTTCTGCTAAGATGTCACTGGGACCATTCTGCAGGTGGATCCATTCACTAAATAAAATGCCTGCAAAGCTCAAGAACTCATTGACATGGTTACAAATAACCAATTCATGTACACCTCTGAGAGGAATCCTGTGAGTAATGGGACGCCTCAGAAGAGGGAAGTTCTTGAAATTGATGCCTGAGATGCCATATTGGCTCAAAACAAAATGTTGACTCAGCAAGTCAACATGATTTCTCAGAGTCTGAATGGATTGCAAAATGCATCCAACGGTATTAAAGAGGCATCTCTTGAAGAAGAAGCCTATGATCCTGAGAACCCTGCAATAGTAGAGGTGAATTACATGGGTGAACCCTATGGAAACACCTATAATCCTCATGGAGAAATCACCCAATTTCTCATGGAAGGATCACAAAAGCCTCAACAAGGCTTTAATAATGGTGGAAGAAACAGTTTAGCAATAGCAGCCTTTTCCATCATTGGTGGGCGAAATTGTGAACATACTTTTTCACAACTCTCATAATCCCGGTAATGGCCCAAGAACTTGGTGGCTCAATACCATGGCATTACACAACTTCGCACACTAACCAGCAAGTGCACTGGGTCGTCCAAGTAATAAACTTACGCGAGTAAGGGGTCGATCCCACGAGATTGTTAGTATTGAAGCAAGCTATGGTCATCTTGTAAATCTTAGTCAGGCAAATCAAATGTATATTATGAAGAAAATAACATAAAGATAAAGATAGTGATACTTATGTAATTCATTGGTAGGACTTCAGATAAGCGTATGAGATGCTTCCTTCGTCTCTCTGCTCCTACAGTCTTCATCCATTCTTCTTACTCTTTCCATGCAAGCTCGTGTAGGGTCTCACTGTGTCAGCAGCTACTCCCCTCGCAGTGAAAGCTAATGCACACACTCTGTCACAGTGCTGCCAATCACCGGTGTGGTTCCTCCCTACTGGAATAGAATCCAGTGATTCTTTTGCGTCTGTCACTAACGCCCAGTAAGTTACAGGTTTGAAGCACGTCACAGTCATTCAGTCATTGAATCCTACTCAGAATACCACAGACAAGGTTAGACCTTCCGGTTTCTCTTGAATGCCGCCATCAGTTCTTGCCTATACCACGAAGACTCTGATCTCACGGAATGGTTGGCTCGTTTGTCAGGCGAGCACTCGTTGTCAGGCGATCAACCATGCATCGTGCAATCAGGAATCCAAGAGATATTCACTAGAGCTCGAATGCTAGTAGAACAAGAGTGGTTGTCAGTCACTTTGTTCATGAGTGAGAATGGTGATGGGCGTCAATCATCACCTTCATCAAGTTGAAGAACAAGTGATATCTTGGATAAAGAACAAGCGGAATTGAATGGAAGAACAATAGTAATTGCATTAATACTCGAGGTACAGCAGAGCTCCACACCTTAATCTATGGTGTGTAGAAGCTCCACCGTTGAAATACATAAGCATAAGGTCTAGGCATGGCGAATGGCCAGCCTCCCAATGATCTAAGATCTAAAGTGATCAAAGATATAAAGATCCAAAGACTTCTAATACAATAGTCAAAGGTCCTACTTATAGAAAACTAGTAACCTAAGGTGTACAGAAATGAGTAAATGACATAAAATCCACTTCCGGGCCCACTTGGTGTGTGCTTGGGCTGAGCAATGAAGCATTTTTCGTGCAAGACTCTTCTTGGAGTTAAACGCAGCTTTAGTGCCAGTTTGGGCGTTTAACTCCCATTTGGGTGCCAGTTCCAGCGTTTAACGCTGGAATTTCCTGAGGTGACTTTGAACGCCGGTTTGGGCCATCAAATCTTGGGCAAAGTATGGACTATCATATATTGCTGGAAAGCCCAGGATGTCTACTTTCCAAAGCCGTTGAGAGCGCGCCAATTGGGCTTCTGTAGCTCCAGAAAATCCACTTCGAGTGCAGGGAGGTCAGAATCCAACAGCATCTGCAGTCCTTTTTGGTCTCAGAATCAGATTTTTGCTCAGGTCCCTCAATTTCAGCCAGAAAATACCTGAAATCACAGAAAAACACACAAACTCATAGTAAAGTCCAGAAAAGTGAATTTTAACTAAAACTAATAAAAATATACCAAAACTAACTATATCATATCAAAAACATACTAAAACAATGCCAAAAAGTATACAAATTATCCGCTCATCACAACACCAAACTTAAATTGTTGCTTGTCCCCAAGCAACTGAAAATCAAATAAGATAAAAGAAGAGAATATGCAATGAATTCCAAAAACATCTTTGAAGATCAGTATTAATTAGATGAGCGGGGCTTTTAACTTTTTGCCTCTGAACAGTTTGGCATCTCACTCTCTCCTTTGAAATTCAGAATGATTGGCTTCTTTAGGAACTCAGAATCCAGATAGTGTTAATGATTCTCCTAGTAAAGTATGATGATTCTTGAACATATCTACTTATTGAGTCTTGGCTGTGGCCCAAAGCACTCTGTCTTCCAGTATTACCACCGGATACATACATGCACAGACACATAATTGGGTGAACCTTTTCAGATTGTGACTCAGCTTTGCTAAAGTCCCCAATTAGAGGTGTCCAGGGTTCTTAAGCACACTCTTATTTGCCTTGGATCACAACTCTTATTTCTCTATTTCTTTTCGTTTCTTTCTCTTTTTTCTTTTTTTTTTCTCGATTTTTCTCTTTTTTTTTTGAATAGCTTTTTCTTGCTTCAAGAATCATTTTTATGATTTTTCAGATCCTCAGTAACATGTCTCCTTTTTCATCATTCTTTCAAGAGCCAACATTCATGAACCACAAATTCAAGATACACATGTACTGTTTAAGCATACATTCAGAGAACAAAATTATTGCCACCACATCAAAATAATTAAACTGTTATAAAATTCAAAATTCATGCACTTCTTTTTCTTTTTCAATTAAGCACATTTTTATTCAAGAAAGGTGATGGATTCATAGGACATTCATAACTTTAAGGCATAGACACTAAGACACTAATGATCACAAGACACAAACATGGATAAACATAAGCATAAAATTCGAAAAACAGAAAAATAAATAACAAGGAAATCAAGGACGGGTCCACCTTAGTGATGGCGGCTCTTCCTTGCTCTTGAAGATCCTATGGAGTGCTTGAGCTCCTCAATGTCTCTTCCTTGTCTTTGTTGCTCCTCCCTCATGATTCTTTGATCTTCTCTAATCTCATGAAGGATGATGGAGTGTTCTTGATGCTCCACCCTTAGTTGTCCCATGTTGGAACTTAACTCTCCTAGGGAGGTGTTTAGTTGCTCCCAATAGTTTTGTGGAGGAAAATTCATCCCTTGAGGAATCTCAGGATCTCATGATGAGTGGGATCTCTTGTGTACTCCATCCTTTTCTTGGTGATGGGTTGTCCTCATCAATGGGGATGTCTCCCTCTATGTCAACTCCAACTGAATAACAGAGGTGACAAATGAGATGAGGGAAGGCAAACCTTGCCAAGGTGGAGGTCTTGTCGCCACCTTATAGAGTTCTTGGGCTATAACCTCATGAACCTCTATTTCTTCTCCAATCATGATGCTATGGATCATGATAGCCCGGTCTATGGTAACTTCGGACCGGTTGCTAGTGGGGATGATTGAGCGTTGTATGAACTCTAACCATCCTCTAGCCACGGGCTTGAGGTCATGCCTTCTCAATTGGACCGGCTTTCCTCTTGAATCTTGCTTCCATTGTGCGCCCTCTTCACATATGACTGTGAGGACTTGGTCCAACCTTTGATCAAAGTTGACCCTTCTAGTGTAAGGATGTTCATCTCCTTGCATCATAGGCAAGTTGAACGCTACCCTCACACTCTCCGGACTAAAATCCAAGTATTTCCCCGAACCATAGTGAGATAATTCTTTGGATTCGGGTTCACACTTTGGTCATGGTTCTTGGTGATCCATGCATTGGCATAGAACTCTTGAACCATCAAGATTCCGACTTGTTGAATGGGGTTGGTAAGAACTTCCCAACCTCTTCTTCGGATCTCATGTCGGATCTCCGGATATTCACCCTTTTTGAGTGAAAAAGGGACCTCGGGATCACCTTCTTCAAGGCCACAACTTCATAGAAGTGGTCTTGATGCACCCTTGAGAGGAATCTATCCATCTCCCATGACTCGGAGGTAGAAGCCTTTGCCTTCCCTTTCCTCTTTCTAGAGGTTTCTCCGGCTTGGATGCCATAATGGTTATGGAAAAACGAAAAAGCAACGCTTTTACCACACCAAACTTAAAATGTTTGCTCGTCCTCGAGCAAAAGAAGAAGAGAGAGTAGAAGAAGAAGAAAGGAGGAAGAGGGAGATGGTGGTGAATTCGGCAAAGAGGGGAGAAGTGGTGTTTAGGTTGTGTGAAATGAGGGGTTGAAGAAGGTATATATAGGAGAGAGGGGATGAATGGTTCGGCCATTATGGGTGGGTTTGGGAGGGAAAGTGATTTGAATTTGAAGGGTGAGGTTGGTGGGGGTTTATGAAGGATGGATGTGAGTGGTGAAGAGAAAGATGGGATTTGATAGGTGAGGGGTTTTTGGGGAAGAGGTGTTGAGGTGATTGGTGAATGGGGGAAGAAGAGAGAGAGTGATGGTAGGGTCCTGTGGGGTCCACAGATCCTGTAGTGTCAAGGAAAAGGCATCCCTGCACCAAATGGCATCAAAATCCACGTTTTGAGCCATTTCTGGCGTTAAACGCCGGCTGGTGCCCATTCCTGGCGTTTAACGCCAGGTTCTTGCCCTTTCCTGGCGTTTAACGCCAGTCTGGTGCCCCTTTCTGGCGTTAAACGCTCAGAATGGTGCCAGACTGGGCGTTAAACGCCCAACTGCTAGGCTTACTGGCGTTTGAACGCCAGCAGCATCTTCCTCCAGGGTGTGCTGTTTTTCTTTCTGTTTTTGCTTTTTCATTATTTTGTGACTTCTTATGATCATCAACCTACAAAAAAGATAAAATAACAAAAGAAAATAATTAATTATAAAACATTGGGTTGCCTCCCAACAAGCGCTTCTTTATTGTCATTAGCTTGACAGAGGACTCTCATGGAGCCTCAGAAATGCTCAGAACCGTGTTGGAACCTCCCAACACCAAACTTAGAGTAAAGAATGTGGGGGTTCAACACCAAACTTAGAGTTTGGTTGTGGCCTCCCAACACCAAACTTAGAGTTTGATTGTGGGGGCTCTGTTTGGCTCTGTTTTGAGAGAAGCCCTTCATGCTTCCTCTCCATGATGACAGAGGTATATCCTTGGGCCTTAAACACCAAGGATTCTTCATTCACTTGAATGATCAACTCTCCTCTATCAACATCAATCACAGCCTTTGCTGTGGCCAGGAAGGGTTTGCCAAGGATGATGGATTCATCCATGCACTTCCCAGTCTCTAGGACTATGAAATCAGTAGGGATGTAATGGTCTTCAACTTTAACAAGAACATCCTCTACAAGTCCATAGGCTTGTTTTCTTGAGTTGTCTGCCATCTCTAGTGAGATTTTTGCAGCTTGCACCTCTAAAATTCCTAACTTCTCCATTTCAGAGAAGGGCATGAGGTTTACACTTGACCCTAAGTCACACAAGGCCTTTTGAAGGTCATGGTGCCTATGGTACAAGGTATAGAAAACTTCCCAGGATCTTGCCTCTTTTGAGGTAGTTTCTGCCTAGACAAGTCATTCAGTTCTTTGGTGAGCAAAGGGGATTCATCCTCCCAAGTCTCATTTCCAAATAACTTGTCATTTAGCTTCATGATTGCTCCAAGGTATTTAGCAACTTGCTCTTCAGTGACATACTCATCCTCTTCAAAGGAAGAATACTCATCAGAGCTCATGAATGGCAGGAGTAAGTCCAATGGAATCTCTATGGTCTCAGTTTGAGCCTCAGATTCCCAAGGTTCCTCATTGGGGAACTCATTGGAGGTCAGTGGACGTCCAGTGAGGTCTTCCTCAGTGGCGTTCACTGCCTCTTCTTCCTCCCAGAATTCGGCCATGTTAATGGCTTTGCACTCTCCTTTTGGATTTTCTTCTGTATTGCTTGGAAGAGTACTTGGAGGGAGTTCAGTAATTTTCTTGCTCAGCTGACCCACTTGTCCTTCCAGATTTCTGATGGAGGTCCTAGTTTCAGTCATGAAACTTTGAGTGGTTTTGATCAGATCAGAGACCATAGTTGCTAAGTCAGAGGTATTCTGCTTAGAACTCTCTGTCTGTTGCTGAGAAGATGATGGAAAAGGCTTGCTATTGCTAAACCTGTTCCTTCCACCATTATTATTGTTGAAACCTTGTTGAGGTCTCTGTTGATCCTTCCATGAAAGATTTGGATGATTCTTCCATGAAGGATTGTAGGTGTTTCCATAGGGTTCTCCCATGTAATTCACCTCTTCTATTGAAGGGTTCTCAGGATTATAAGCTTCTTCCTCAGATGAAGCTTCCTTAGTACTGCTTGGTGCATTTTGCATCCCAGACAGACTTTGAGAAATCATATTGACTTGTTGAGTCAATATTTTATTCTGAGCCAATATGGCATTCAGAGTGTCAATCTCAAGAACTCCTTTCATCTGACTAGTCCCATTGTTCACAGGATTTCTTTCAGAAGTGTACATGAATTGGTTATTTGCAACCATTTCAATCAGTTCTTGAGCTTCAGTAGGCGTCTTCTTCAGATGAAGAGATCCTCCAGAAGAGCTATCCAAGGACATCTTGGACAGTTCAGAGAGACCATCATAGAAAATACCTATGATGCTCCATTCAGAAAGCATATCAGTGGGACACTTTCTGATCAATTGTTTGTATCTTTCCCAAGCTTCATAGAGGGATTCTCCTTCCTTCTGTCTGAAGGTTTGGACTTCCACTCTAAGCTTACTCAATTTTTGAGGTGGAAAGAACTTTGCCAAGAAGGCATTGACTAGCTTTTCCCAAGAGTCCAGGCTTTCTTTAGGTTGAGAGTCCAACCATGTTCTAGCTCTGTCTCTTACAGCAAAAGGGAATAGCATCAGTCTGTAGACCTCAGGGTCAACCCCATTAGTCTTGACTGTGTCACAGATTTGCAAGAACTCAGCTAAAAACTGATGAGGATCTTCCAGTGGAAGTCCATGGAACTTGCAATTCTGTTGCATTAGAGAAACTAATTGAGGCTTAAGCTCAAAGTTGTTTGCTCCAATGGCAGGGATAGAGATGCTTCTCCCATAGAAATCGGGAGTAGGTGCAGTAAAGTCACCAAGCATCTTCCTTGCATTGTTGGCATTGTTGTTGTTTTCGGCTGCCATGAGTTCTTCTTCCTTGAAGAGTTCGTTCAGGTGCTCTAAAGAGAGTTGTGCTTTGGCTTCTCTTAGCTTTCTCTTCAAGGTCCTTTCAGGTTCAGGATCAGCCTCAACAAGAATGCCTTTGTCTTTGCTCCTGCTCATAAGAAAGAGAAGGAAACAAGAAAATGTGGAATCCTCTATGTCACAGTATAGAGATTCCTTGAAGTGTCAGAGGAAAAGAAGAGTAGAAGACAGAAGTGGAAAATTCGAACTTATCAAAGAAGATGGAGTTCGAATTTGCATTAAGGGATAGTGTTAGTCCATAAATAGAAGGATGTGAGAAGGAGGGAAGTAATTTTCGAAAATTAAGTGGAAAATTTAAAAAAATATTTTGAAAAACATTACTTAATTTCGAAAATGAAAAGGGAAAAGAAATCAAATGATTTTTGAAAAAGATTTTGAAATTAGAAATCAGAAACATTTGATTGAAAACTATTTTGAAAAAGATGTGGTTAAGAAGATATGATTGGTTTTAAAAAGATGTGATTGAGAAGATATGATTTGAAAACAATTTTAAAAGATATGATTTGAAAACAATTTGAAAAGATATGATTTTAAAAATTAATGACTTGCCTAACAAGAAAAGATATGAATCAAACATAAAACCTTCCTCAACAGAAAAGGCAAAAAATGTTCAATCAAATCATTAATTGTTAATAAGTATTTTTGAAAAAGGAAAGAAATTGATTTTGAAAAAGATTTGATTGAAAAGATTTGATTTGAAAAAGATTTGATTTTGAAAAACTTTGAAAACTTAAAAAAAAATTGATTTTGAAAACAAAATCTTCCCCCTTGTGCCATCCTGGCGTTAAACGCCCAGAATGGTATCCATTCTGGCGTTTAACGCCCAAAATGCTACCCTTTTGGGCGTTAAACGCCCAACCAGGTACCCTGGCTGGCGTTTAAACGCCAGTCTGTCCTTCTTCACTGGGCGTTTTGAACGCCCAGCTTTTTCTGTGCAATTCCTCTGCTGTATGTTCTGAATCTTCAATTCTCTGTATTATTGACTTGAAAAGACACAAATTAAAAATATTTTTGGATTTTTAATAATAAGGACAAACCAAAATGCAACAAGAATCAAATGACAATGCATGCAAGACACCAAACTTAGCAGTTTGTATACTACCGACACTAACAAAACGAAAATGCATATGAGACACACAAAACACTCAAGTCAATAGAATTCAAAGATCAGAACAAGGAAATCATCAAGAACAACTTGAAGATCAATGAGGACACATGCATGAATGCATTAAGAACAGAAACGTGCAATTGACACTAAACTTAAGATGAGACTCTAGACTCAAAAAAAGAAATATTTTTGGATTTTATGATTTTATAATTTTTTTTTTGGATTTTTCGAAAATTATGTAGAAAAAGAAAATAAAGGTATCAAAATTCTTAATGAGAATTCCAGGAATCATGCAATGTTAGTCTAAAGCTTTAGTCTAAAGAAATTAGACATGGCCGGCCAAGCTTCAGCAGGACATTGCATTCAAGAGCTAAATTGATGAAGATCAATCAGCTTTGGTGATGATAAGAACATCACATTGAAACACTAGAATTCATTCTTAAGAACTCTGAAAAAAATACCTAATCTAAGCAACAAGATGAACTGTCAGTTGTCCAGCCTAAACAATCCCGGGCAATAACACCAAAAACTTGATGTTGTTGCCGGATCTTGGCACTGATGTTACCAAAAGCTTGCTCAAAACTTGAACAATCCCCGGCAACGGCGCCAAAAACTTGGTGGGCGAAATTGTGAACAATACTTTTTCACAACTCTCATAATCCCCGGTAATGGCTCCAAGAACTTGGTGGCTCAATACCATGGCATTACACAACTTCGCACAACTAACCAGCAAGTGCACTGGGTCGTCCAAGTAATAAACCTTACGCGAGTAAGGGTCGATCCCACGGAGATTGTTAGTATTGAAGCAAGCTATGGTCATCTTGTAAATCTTAGTCAGGCAAACTCAAATGTATATGGTGATGAACGAAAATAACATAAAAGATAAAGATAGTGATACTTATGTAATTCATTGGTAGGAACTTCAGATAAGCGTATGAAGATGCCTTCCCTTCCGTCTCTCTGCTTTCCTACAGTCTTCATCCAATTCTTCTTACTCCTTTCCATGGCAAGCTCGTGTAGGGTCTCACTGTTGTCAGCAGCTACCTCCCATCCTCGCAGTGAAAGCTAATGCACACACTCTGTCACAGTGCTGCCAATCACCGGTGTGGTTCCCTCCCCTACTGGAATAGAATCCAGTGATTCTTTTGCGTCTGTCACTAACGCCCAGTAAGTTACAGGTTTGAAGCACGTCACAGTCATTCAGTCATTGAATCCTACTCAGAATACCACAGACAAGGTTAGACCTTCCGGTTTCTCTTGAATGCCGCCATCAGTTCTTGCCTATACCACGAAGACTCTGATCTCACAGAATGGTTGGCTCGTTTGTCAGGCGAGCACTCGGTTGTCAGGCGATCAACCATGCATCGTGCAATCAGGAATCCAAGAGATATTCACTAGAGCCTCGAATGCTAGTAGAACAAGAGTGGTTGTCAGTCACTTTGTTCATGAGTGAGAATGGTGATGGGCGTCAATCATCACCTTCATCAAGTTGAAGAACAAGTGATATCTTGGATAAAGAACAAGCGGAATTGAATGGAAGAACAATAGTAATTGCATTAATACTCGAGGTACAGCAGAGCTCCACACCTTAATCTATGGTGTGTAGAAGCTTCACCGTTGAAAATACATAAGCATAAGGTCTAGGCATGGCCGAATGGCCAGCCTCCCAATGATCTAAGATCTAAAGTGATCAAAAGATATAAAGATCCAAAGACTTCTAATACAATAGTCAAAGGTCCTACTTATAGAAAACTAGTAACCTAAGGTGTACAGAAATGAGTAAATGACATAAAAATCCACTTCCGGGCCCACTTGGTGTGTGCTTGGGCTGAGCAATGAAGCATTTTTCGTGCAGAGACTCTTCTTGGAGTTAAACGCCAGCTTTAGTGCCAGTTTGGGCGTTTAACTCCCATTTGGGTGCCAGTTCCAGCGTTTAACGCTGGAATTTCCTGAGGTGACTTTGAACGCCGGTTTGGGCCATCAAATCTTGGGCAAAGTATGGACAATTATATATTGCTGGAAAGCCCAGGATGTCTACTTTCCAAAGCCGTTGAGAGCGCGCCAATTGGGCTTCTGTAGCTCCAGAAAATCCACTTCGAGTGCAGGGAGGTCAGAATCCAACAGCATCTGCAGTCCTTTTTGGTCTCAGAATCAGATTTTTGCTCAGGTCCCTCAATTTCAGCCAGAAAATACCTGAAATCACAGAAAAACACACAAACTCATAGTAAAGTCCAGAAAAGTGAATTTTAACTAAAAACTAATAAAAATATACCAAAAACTAACTATATCATATCAAAAACATACTAAAAACAATGCCAAAAAGTATACAAATTATCCGCTCATCAATCATCTTCTCAGTAACAGACAGAGAATTCTGAGCAGAGCCCCTCTAACTTAGCAAACATAGTCTCTGATCTATCTAAGGCTATTTTAAGTTTCATGAATGAAACAAGGTCCTCCATTAGAAACTTGGAGGCATAAGTGGGTCAGTTGAGTAAGAAAATCACTGAAACTCTTCCTAGTACTCTCCCAAGCAATACAGAAAAGAATCCAAAAAGAGAGTGTAAGGCCATTGATATAATCAAAACGGCCGAATCCAAAGAGGAAGGGGAGGACGTGAATCCCAATGAGGAAGACCTCATGGGACGTCCTCCAGACAGAAAGGAGTTCCCTATTGAGGACCTAAAGGAATCTGAGGCTCATGTAGAGACTATATAGATTACATTAAACTTCCTTCTACCATTCATGAGCTCTGAAAACTATTCTTCCTCTGAAGAGGATGAAGATGTAATTGAGGAGCAAGTTGCTCAATATCTAGGAGCCATCATGAAGCTGAATGCCATGTTGTTTGGTAATGAGACTTGGGAAGATGAACCTCCCTTGCTCATTAGTGAACTAAATACATGGGTTCAGCAAACTTTACCTCAAAAGAAAAAAGATCCTGGTAAATTATTAATATCCTGTACCATAGGCACCATGACCTTTGAGAAGGCTCTGTGTGACCTGGGGTCAAGTATAAATCTTATGCCACTCTCTATAATGGAGAAACTGGGGATCTTTGAGGTACAAGCTGCAAGAATCTCATTAGAGATGGCAGACAAGTCAATAAAACAAGCTTATGGATTGGTAGAGGACGTGTTAGTAAAGGTTAAAGACGTTTACATCCCTGCTGATTTCATAATTTTAGACACTGAGAAGGATGAGGATGAATGCATCATCCTTGGAAGACCCTTCCTAGCCACAGCAGGAGCTGTGATTGATGTTGATAGAGGAGAGCTAGTCCTTCAATTGAATGGGGACCACCTTGTGTTTAAAGCTCAAGAATCTTCCTCTGCAGCCATGGAGAGGAAGCATGAAAAGCTTCTCTCAATACAGAGTCAAACAAAGCCCCCACAATCAAACTCTAAGTTTGGTGTTGGGAGGCCACAACCAAACTCTAAGTTTGGTGTTGAACCCCCACATTCAAACTCTAAATTTGGTGTTGGGAGGTCCCAACAATGCTCTAAACATATGTGAAGCTCCATGAGAGCTCACTGTCAAGCTATTGACATTAAGGAAGCGCTTATTGGGAGGCAGCCCAATTATTTATTTATCTATATTTCTATTGTTCTTTTATGTTTTATTAGGTTTATGATCATATGGAGTCACAAAACAATTGCAAAAATTAAAAACAGAATCAAAAATAGCATAAGAAAAAGCACACTCTGGAGGAAGAGCTGTCTGGCGTTTAAATGCCAAAACAAGCATCTGTCTGGCGTTAAATGCCAGAAACAGGCTACATTTGGGTGTTTAACGCCAGAAACAAGCATCAATCTGGCATTAAACGCCAGGATTGCATACAGAGGGCATTTTAGATGCTTAAAAAGTGCAGGGATGAGAAATCCTTGACACCTCAAGATCTGTGGACCCCACAGGATCACCTCAGGATCTGTGGACCCCACAGGATCCCCACCTACCCCACCTCTCTCTTCTTCACACAAACCAATACCACTATACCCTTTACCAATCACCAGAATCTCTCTTCCCCATTACCCCTTCACCAATCACATCCATCCACTCTTCTCCATAAACCCCACCTACCTTCAAATTCAAAATCTCTTTCCCACCCAAACCCACCCTACATGACCGAACCATAAACCCCTCTCCCTCCACTATATAAATCCCTCCATCCTTCTTCATTTTCACACAACACTACCCTCTCTTTCCCCCTTGGCCGAAACCCATACCTCTCTCCCTCTCCTCCATATCTTCTTCATCTTCTTCTATTATTTCTTCTTTTGCTCGAGGGCGAGCAACATTCTAAGTTTGGTGTGGTAAAAGCATAGCTTTTTTGTTTTTCTATAACCATTTATGGCACCTAAAGCCAGAGAAACCTCTAGAAAGAGGAAAGGGAAGACAAAATCTTCCACCTCCGAGTCATGAGAGATGGAGAGATTCATCTTAAAGGTCCATCAAGACCACTTCTATAAAGTTATGGCCAAGAAGAAGGTGATCCCTGAGGTCCCTTTCATGCTCAAGAAAAATGAGTATCTGGAGATCCGACATGAGATCCAAAGAAGAGGTTGGGAAGTTTTCACCAACCCCATTCAATAAGTCAGAATCTTAATGGTTTAAGAGTTCTATGCCAATGCATGGATCACTAGGAACCATGATCAAAGCATGAACCTAAACCCAAAGAATTGGCTTACAATGGTTCGGTGGAAATGCTTAGATTTCAGTCCAGAGAACGTAAGGTTGGCATTCAACTTGCCTATGATGCAAGAAGACGCATGCCCTTACACTAGAAGGGTCAACTTTGATCAAAGGTTGGACCAAGTCCTCATGGACATATGTGTGGAAGGAGTTTAATGGAAAAGAGACTCAAAAGGCAAGCCGGTTCAATTGAGAAGACTGGACCTTAAGCCTGTGGCTAGAGGATGGTTGGAGTTAATCCAATGCTCCATCATCCCCACTAGCAACCGATCTGAAGTAACTGTGGATCGGGCCATCATGATCCATAGTATCATGATTGGAGAGGAAGTAGAAGTTCATGAAGTCATCTCTCTAGAACTCTACAAAGTAGCCGAAAAGCCTTCCACCTTGGCAAGGCTAGCTTTTTCTCATCTCATTTGCCATCTATGCTACTTAGCTGGAGTTGTCATAGAAGGAGACATCCTCATTGAAGAGGACAAGCCCATCACTAAGAAGAGGATGGAGCAAACAAGGGAGCCTATCCATGGATCTCAAGAGACGCAAGAGGAAGCTCATCATCAAGAAATCCCAGAGATGCCTTAAGGGATGCATTTTCCTCCAAACAACTATTGGAAACAACTCAACACTTTTCTAGAAGGATTGACTCATGACATGAACCAATTAAGGGTGGAACACCAAGAGCACTCCATCATTCTCAATGAGATTAGAAAAGATCAAAGAGCTATAAGGGAGGAGCAACAAAGGCAAGGAAGAGACATAGAGGAGCTCAAGAACACAATTGTTCCTTCAAGAAGAAGGCACCACCTTCACTAAGGTGGACTCATTCCTTAACTTCTTTGTTCTTATCTCTCTGGTTTTCGACTTTATGTTTCATGTTTGTCTATATTTGTGTCTTTATTACATGATCATTAGTGTCTAGAGTCTATGTCTTAAGGCTATGAATAATTCCATGAATCCTTCACCTTTCTTAAATGAAAAATGTTTTTAATACAAAAGAACAAGAATTACATGAGTTTCGAATTCATCCTTAAAATTAGTTTAATTATATTAATGTGGTGACAATACTTTTTGATTTCTGAATGAATGCTTGAACACTGCATATTTTTTATCTTGTTGTTTATGAATGTTAAAATTGTTGGCTCTTGAAAGAATGATGAACAAGAGAAATGTTATTGATAATCTGAAAAATCATAAAATTGATTCTTGAAGTAAGAAAAAGCAGTGAATAACAAAAGCTTGCGAAAAAAAATGGCGAGAAAAAAAATAAAAGAAAAAGAAAAAGCAAGCAGAAAAAGCCAATAGCCCTTAAAACCAAAAGGCAAGGTAAAAAAAAGGATCCAAGGCTTTGAGCATCAATGGATAGAAGGGCCCAAGGAAATAAAATCCAGGCCTAAGCGACTAAATCAAGCCGTCCCTAACCATGTGCTTGTGGCATGAAGGTCCAAGTGAAAAGCTTGAGACTGAGTGGTTAAAGTCGTGATCCAAAAGCAAAAAGAGTGTGCTTAAGAGCTCTGGACACCTCTAACTAGGGACTTTAGCAAAGCTGAGTCACAATCTGAAAAGGTTCACCCAGTCATGTGTCTGTGGCATTTATGTATCAGGTGGTAATACTGGAAAACAAAGTGCTTAGGCCCATGGCCAAGACTCATAAAAGTAGCTGTGTTCTAGAAGCAACATACTTAACTAGGAGAGTCAATAACACTATCTGAGCTCTGAGTTCCTAGAGATGCCAATCATTCTAAACTTCAAAGGATAAAGTGAGATGCCAAAACTATTCAGAAGCAAAAAGCTACAAGTCCCGCTCATCTAGTTAGAACTAATATTCATTGATATTTTGGGATTTATAGTATATTCTCTTCTTTTTTATCCTATTTGATTTTCAGTTGCATGGGGACAAGCAACAATTTAAGTTTGGTGTTGTGATGAGCGGATAATTTATACGCTTTTTGGCATTATTTTTAGGTAGTTTTTAGTAGGATCTAGCTACTTTTAGGGGGTGTTTTTATTAGTTTTTATGCAAAATTCACATTTCTAGATGTTACTATGATTTTGTGTGTTTTTCTATGATTTCAATTATTTTCTGGCTGAAATTGAGGGACCTGAGCAAAAATCTGATAGGAGGCTGACAAAGGACTGTTGATGCTGTTGGATTCTGACCTCCCTGCACTCGAAATAAATTTTCTGGAGCTATAGAACTCCAAATGGCGCACTCTTAATTGCGTTGGAAAGTAGACATCAAGGTCTTTCCAGCAATATATAATAGTTCATACTTTATTCAAGTTTAGACGATGCAAACTGGCATTCAACGCCAGTTCCATGCTGCATTATAGAGTAAAACGCCAAAAACACGTCACAAACCAGAGTTAAACGCCAAAAACACATTAGAACTTGGCGTTTAACCCCAAGAGAAGCCTCTGCACGTGTAAAGCTCAAGCTCAGCCCAAGCACAAACCAAAGCGGGCCCCAGAAGTGGATTTTTGCACTTAAACTTATTTTTGTAAACCCTAGTAACTAATCTAGTATAAATAGAACTTTTTACTATTGTATTAGACATCTTTAGCTTTCCTTAGATCATTTTTGGAGACTATTGATCACGTTTGGGGGATGGCCATTCGGCCATGCCTGAACCATTATCACTTATGTATTTTCGATGGTGGAGTTTCTACACACTATGATTAAGGTGTGGAGCTCTGCTGTTCCTCGAGTATTAATGCAATTACTATTATTCTTCTATTCAATTAAGCTTATTCTTATTCTAAGATATAAGTTGCACTTCAACATGATGAATGTGATGATCCGTGACACTCATCATCATTCTCACCTATGAACGCATGCTTGGCAACCACTCCCGTTCTACCTTAGATCGAGCGCGTGTATCTTAGCCTCCATTCTAAAAGATCAGAGTCTTCGTGGTATAAGCTAGAATTATTGGCAGCCATTCCTAAGATCCAGAAAGTCTAAACCTTGTCTGTGGTATTCCGAGTAGGATCTGAGATGGGATGACTGTGACGAGCTTCAAACTCGCGAGTGTTAGGCGTAGTGACATACGCAAAAGAATCACTGGATTCTATTCTAACATGATTGAGAACCAACAGATGATTAGCCGTACTGTGATAGAGCATTTGGACCATTTTCACTGAGAGGATGGGAAGTAGCCATTGACAACGGTGACACCCTACATACAGCTTGCCATAGAAAGGAGTAAGAATGATTGGAAGAAAGCAGTAGAAAAGCAGAGATTCAGAAAGAACACAGTATCTTCATGCACTTATCTGAAATTCCCACCAATGAATTACATAAGTATCTCTATCTCTATTTTATGCTGTATTTATCTTTATATTCAAAAACCATTATAACCATTTAAATTCGCCTAACTGAGATTTACAAGATGACCATAGCTTGCTTCATACCAACAATCTCCGTGGGATCGACCCTTACTCATGTAAGGTTTATTACTTGGACGACCCAGTGCACTTGCTGGTTAGTTGTGCGAAGTTGTGACAAAGTGTGATTCACGTTTGAGAGCTCTAAGTATTTGGCGCCATTGTTGATGATCACAATTTTGTGCACCATACACATTGAAGGGTTGATCCCTTTTAGGTATGTGAGTGTCTAGCCTATAGCATCCTTGTGTTGTTTTAGCACTTGGATGAGCTCCTCTTCTTGCTCCTTACTCAAGCTTGAGTTGATGATCACTGGGTAGGTGCTGTTGTCACCTAGATAGGCATATTTCAAGCTTGGAGGTAGGATTTTTAGCTCTAGTTTCGGTGCCTCTTCTTTATTGTTATCTTTGTGGTTTGCCATGATTGAGCTTCCCATGGTTCCTTGTGGTGGTTCCTCACATGGTGCTTGTTGCTCTAATTCCTTACTTCCTTCATATTGTTCTTCTTCCAAAACTCATTGGACTATTTGTTCTGTGGTGTGCACCATCATGCATTCTCCCATTGCTTCCTTGGGATAACTCATTGCCTTGAAGATATTGAATGATGGCTCCAGCAGTAGCTAGGAATGGCCTTCCTAGGATAATTGAAGTGTTTGCCTTTTCTTCTATATCCAGCACAACAAAGTCAGATGGGAAGATAAATTCTCCCACCTTTACCAACAAATCTTCCACCACTCTATGTGGAAACTTGAATGTTCAGTCAGCTAGTTGGAGTGCCATTCTTGTTGGTTTGGCTTCCTCAATTCTCATTCTTTTCATCATGTTCAAGGACATGAGATTGATGCTAGCTCCTAAGTCACACAAGGCCTTTTCAATAGTGATATCCCCTATGATGCAGGGGATTTGGAAACTTCCTGGGTCCTTCATTTTTTTGGGGGAGTTTCTTTTGTATGATGGCACTACATTCCTCAGTTAGGACTACAGTCTCCTTTTCACCCCAGTTTCTTTTTCTAGTCATGAGCTCCTTGAGAACTTTGCGTAGAGGGGCATTTGCTCCAATGCTTCAACAAATAGTATGTTGATTTGGAGCTTTTTAAAGATTTCCAAAAATCTGGAGAACTGGCTGTCCTTTCCATCCTTCCTTAGCCTTTGTGGGTATGGTGCCTTTGGTACATAAGGCTTCAAGATTGGCTTTGGTGAAGATGGGCTAGAGACCTCTTCTTTCTTCCTGTTTTCAGGCTTTTCTGCAGCTTCTTCTTCTTTGTTTTCCTGGTTTTATGTGGCTTTTTCTATCACCTTTCCACTTCTAAGTGTGATGGCCTTGCATTCCCCTCTTGGGTTGGCCATGGTGTCACTTGGAAATGTGTGTGTAGGCATTGGGATTTGCTTGGATAAGAACCCCACTTATGCTTCCAGTTTTGAGATTGCTGCACCTTGGTTCTTCAAATTTGACCTGTATTCTTCTTGGTTGGCATCTATCTTCTTTTCAGCTTGTGCTTGCCTTTCCAAGAGGATGGAAATGGCTCCTGTAAGCTGTGATGATAGCTGTTGGTGCACGAAATTGCAATCACACTTTTGCAATCCCGCACAACTAACCAGCAAGTGCACTGGGTCGTCCAAGTAATACCTTACGCGAGTAAGGGTCGATCCCACGGAGATTGTCGGCTTGAAGCAAGCTATGGTTATCTTGTAAATCTTAGTCAGGATATCAGAAATTATCAGGATTGATTGTGAAAAGAAAAAGAACATGAAATAAGTACTTGTTTTGCAGTAATAGAGAATAGGTTGGGGTTTTGGAGATGCTCCATCTTCTGAATCTCTGCTTTCCTACTGTCTTCTTCAAGCACGCAAGGCTCCTTCCATGGCAAGCTGTATGCAAGGGTTTCACAGTTGTCAGTGGCTACCTCCCATCCTCTCAATGGAAATGTTCAACGCACCCTGTCACGGCACGGCTATCCATCTGTCGGTTCTCAATCAGGCCGGAATAGAATCCAGTGATTCTTTTGCGTCTGTCACTAACGCCCCGCCTTCAGGAGTTTGAAGCTCGTCACAGTCATTCAATCATTGAATCCTACTCAGAATACCACAGACAAGGTTTAGACCTTCCGGATTCTCTTGAATGCCGCCATCAGTTCTAGCTTATACCACGAAGATTCCGGTCAAGGAATCCAAGAGATATCTACTTAATCTAAGATAGAACGGAGGTGGTTGTCAGGCACACGTTCATAGTTGAGAATGATGATGATTGTCACGGATCATCACATTCATCCGATTTAAGAACAAGTAGTATCTTAGAATGGAAGCAAGCATGATTGAATGAGAAACAGTAGTAATTGCATTAATCCATCAAGACACAGCAGAGCTCCTCACCCCCAACCATGGGGTTTAGAGACTCATGCTGTGGAAGGTACACAAAGAAACGTGTAAAGTGTCATGAGGTACAGATACAATGTCAAAAGATCCTATAAATAGTAAACTAGTAACCTAGGGTATACAGAAATGAGTAAATGACGTAAAAATCCACTTCTGGGTCCACTTGGTGTGTGCTTGGGCTGAGCAATGAAGCATTTTCGTGTAGAGACCTTTTCTGGAGTTAAACGCCAGCTTTTATGCCAGTTTGGGCGTTTAACTCCAAGTTTTATGCCAGTTCCAGCGTTAAACGCTGGAATTTCTGAGGCTGATTTGCCACGCCGTTTTGGGCCATCAAATCTTGGGCAAAGTATGGACTATCATATATTGCTGGAAAGCCCAGGATGTCTACTTTCCAACGCCATTGAGAGCGCGCCAATTGGGCTTCTGTAGCTCCAGAAAATCCACTTCGAGTGCAGGGAGGTCAGAATCCAACAGCATCTGCAGTCCTTTTCAGTCTCTGAATCAGATTTTTGCTCAGGACCCTCAATTTCAGTCAGAAAATACCTGAAATCACAGAAAAACACACAAACTCATAGTAAAGTCCAGAAAAGTGAATTTTAACTAAAAACTACTAAAAATATACTAAAAACTAATTAGATTATACTAAAAACATACTAAAAATAATGCCAAAAAGCGTATAAATTATCCGCTCATCACAACACCAAACTTAAATTGTTGCTTGTCCCCAAGCAACTGTAAATCAAAATAGGATAAAAAGAAGAGAATATACTATAGACTCCAAAATATCAAGGAAACTTAGCTCCAATTAGATGAGCGGGACTAGTAGCTTTTTGCCTCCGAATAGTTTTGGCATCTCACTCTATCCTTTGAAGTTCAGAATGATTAGCATCTATAGGAACTCAGAACTCAGATAGTGTTATTGATTCTCCTAGTTAAGTATAATGATTCTTGAACATAGCTAGTGTATGAGTCTTGGCTGTGGCCCAAAGCACTCTGTTTTCCAGTATTACCACCGGATACATACATGCCACAGACACATAATTGGGTGAACCTTTTCAGATTGTGACCTAGCTTTGCTAGAGTCCCCAATTAGAGGTGTCCAGGGTTCTTAAGCACACTCTTTTTGCCTTGGATCACAACTTTATTTCTTGCTTTTTCTTTCTCTTTCCTTCTTTTTTTTGATTTTTTTTTGTATCCACTGCTTTTTCTTGCTTCAAGAATCAATTAGATGATTTTTCAGATCCTCAATAACAGTTCTCTTTTTCCTCATTCTTTCAAGAGCCAACAATTTCTAACATTCTCAAAACAAGAAATTCAAGAGACATATGCACTGTTCAAGCATTCATTCAGAAAACAAAAATTATTGTCACCACATCAAACTAATTCAACTAGTTTCAAGGATAAATTTCGAAATCCTGTACTTCTTGTTCTTTTGTGATTAAAGCATTTTTCATTTAAGAGAGGTGATGGATTCATAGGACATTCATAGCTTTAAGACATGAATTTTAAATTTTATTAATTATGAATTAAAAACAAGACTCAAAAATAGATATAAGATTAGACTAGAAAATAAAAACAAAAATTTAAATAGGCTCCTAATGATAGAGGTCTTCACAGAGTTAGGACTCAACAACCTTGATTTTGAGAAGTGGATGCTCCCTCAACTTGAGATGAGAGCTTTTGGCGTTTCAACTCTTGGAGTTCACGCCCCTGCTTCTCTTGTTCCTTCAGCAATTTGCAGAGCATGCAGTTCTGATTCTGCTGTTCTTCCTTCAGTTGCTCCATAGTTTCTTGCAACTTGGTGATAGATGCTTCTAGGCTGGTCCAGTAGTCAATTTTAGGGAATTCAGGGAGGAACTCCTGCGCCCTCCTTTTGATAGAGTTGTCTTGCATTTGTCCTTCCATTGACTTCTTGGTGATTGGATGTTCAATGGGTATGAATTCATCTACTCCCATCTTTACCCCAGCCTCTTTACAGAGCAAGGAGATCAAGCTTGGGTATGCCAATTTGGCTTCAGTGGAATTTTTATTTGCAATTGTGTAGATCTCACAAGCAATTACATGATGAACCTCCACTTCTTTTCCAAGCATAATGCAATGAATCATCACTGCTCTCTTGATAGTGACCTCAGAACGGTTGCTAGTGGGCAATATGGAACGCCCAATAAAGTCTAGCCAACCTCTTGCAATTGGTTTGAGGTCTCCCCTCTTGAGTTGGTTTGGGACACCCTTTGAATTGGTTATCCACTTAGTTCCAGGGAGGCATATGTCCTCTAGAACTTGATCCAACCCTTTATCTGCTCTCACCATTCTCCTATTAAAGGATTCAGGATCATCTTGCAGTTGAGGTAATTTGAAGATTTCTCTTATTTTGTCCAGATGGAAGTACATAACTTTCCCTCTGACCATGGTTCTGTAGGTATGGTAAGCAGTTCCAGTCATTCTCTGCTTATCTGTTAACCACAGATTTGAGTAGAATTCCTGAACCATATTCCTTCCAACCTTTATCTCAGGATTGGTTAGAACTTCCCATCCTCTGTTTCGAATTTGCTCTTGGATCCCCGGATATTCATCTTCTTTCAGATCAAATTTAACTTCCGGGATCACTGACCTAAGACCCATTATTTTGTGATAATGGTCTTCATGTTCTTTGGTTAAGAACTTCTCTTGATTCCAAAGATTCTTTGGATTATTCTCTTTCTTTCCTCTTAAATTGGTTTGTTTTCCCTTAGGAGCCATGATCTTGATGAGTCTTGGCTTAGTGATCACGGAAAAGCACGCCAAACTTAGAGGTTTGCTTGTCCTCAAGCAAAAGAAAGGAAAGAAGAGAGAGAAGAGAAGAGCAAATTCGAATGGTGTGGGGGAATTAGGGGGCCAAACGTGTATTTATAAGGGGGGGAGGGAGATTTCGAAAAAATTGAAGGGAGATTTGAGAAGATATGGAGAGAATTTGAGAGAAGAGTGAGTTTTTGAGTAAGATATGGGATTGATTTGAGAGGGATTTAAAGAATGATTTTGATTTTTGAAGATTTGAAGGTGAATGATGAAAGGTTAAGATGTATTTATGTAGAAAAGTATGGGCAAGAAAAGGGAAATTTAAAAAAAATTTGATTGAAAATCAAAATAGTGGTCCCCCCCACCTTTCTGGCATTAAACGCCCAGAATGGCACCCATTCTGGCGTTTAACGCCCATTTGTTGCCCCTTTTGGGCGTTTAACGCCCAGCCAGGTACCCTGGCTGGCGTTAAACGCCAGAATTCCTTTATCACTGGGCGTTTTTCTAAAACGCCTAGGATGCTGCACACCTGGCGTTAAACGCCCAGAATGGTGCCCATTCTGGCATTTAACGCCCAAAATGCCCCTTACTGGCATTTTTTCGCCAGTAAGCTCTTTTTCTCTGCTTTTTGAGCTGAATCCTTCTGTAACTCTGTGAATTCCTTCATTTTTGATACTTGCCTCTGTAAAAACAAAACATATAACCTGCTAATGACTGGGTTGCCTCCCAGCAAGCGCTTCTTTACTGTCTTTAGCTGGACTCTTACTGAGAATCACTCAAGTCTCAGTTTTGAGCATTCCTGCTCAAAATTGCTTTCAAGATAATGCTTGATTCTCTGTCCATTAACAATGAACCTTTTGTCAGAATCAGTATCCTGAAGCTCAACATATCCATATGGTGACACTCCTGTAATCACATACGGACCCCTCCACCGGGATTTGAGTTTTCCTGGAAACAATTTGAGCCTAGAGTTGAAGAGCAGAACTTTTTGTCCTGGCTCAAAGACTCTGGTTGACAACTTCTTGTCATGCCATTTCTTTGCCT
Source organism: Arachis hypogaea (assembly GCF_003086295.3). NCBI lineage: Eukaryota > Viridiplantae > Streptophyta > Magnoliopsida > Fabales > Fabaceae > Arachis > Arachis hypogaea. The sequence continues at coordinate 65,121,389 of NC_092038.1, read as the reverse complement.
TTTCCTTATAAATTTTTGCATTTTCAAAGGCATTGAGTCTGAACTCCTCTAGCTCATTTAGCTGGAGTAATCTTTTCTCACCAGCTAACTGAGCATCCATGTTTAGGAATCTGGTTGCCCAGTAGGCTTTATGTTCCAGTTCCACGGGCAGATGACAGGCCTTCCCATACACCAGTTGGTATGGAGAGGTTCCTATAGGAGTCTTGAATGCTGTTCTGTATGCCCACAGAGTATCATCCAAGCTCTTTGCCCAATCCTTTCTTCGGGCTATCACAGTCCGTTCCAGGATTCTTTTTAGCTCTCTGTTAGAGACCTCAGCTTGCCCATTTGTCTGTGGATGATACGGAGTTGCCACTTTGTGGCTAATTCCATATCTAACCATAGCAGAGTATAGCTGTCTATTGCAGAAATGAGTGCCCCCGTCACTGATTAGTACTCTGGGAATGCCAAATCTGCTGAAGATGTGTTTCTGGAGGAATTTTAGCACGGTCTTGGTATCATTAGTGGGTGTAGCAATTGCTTCTACCCATTTAGATACATAGTCCACTACCACCAGAATGTAAGTGTTTGAGTATGATGGTGGGAATGGCCCCATGAAGTCAATGCCCCATACATCAAACAATTCTATCTCTAATATCCCTTGTTGAGGCATGGCATATCCGTGAGGCAAGTTACCAGCTCTTTGGCAACTGTCACAGTTACGCACAAACTCTCGGGAATCTTTATAGAGAGTAGGCCAGTAGAAGCCACATTGGAGGACTTTAGTGGCTGTTCGCTCACTTCCAAAATGTCCTCCATACTATGATCCATGGCAGTGCCATAGGATCCTTTGTGCTTCTTCTCTGGGTACACATCTGCGGATCATTCCGTCTACACATCTCTTAAAGAGATATGGTTCATCCCAGAGGTAGTACTTGGCATCTGAAATTAATTTCTTTCTTTGCACTCTGCTGTACTCCTGGGGTATGAACCTCACAGCTTTATAATTTGCAATATCTGCAAACCACGGAGCTTCCTGAATGGCAAAGAGTTGCTCATCTGGGAAGGTCTCAGAGATCTCAGTAGAAGGGAGGGACGCCCCAGCTACTGGTTCTATTCGGGATAGATGATCAACCACTTGGTTTTCTGTCCCTTTTCTGTCTCTTATTTCTATATCAAACTCTTGCAGAAGCAACACCCATCTTATAAGTCTGGGTTTTGAATCCTGCTTTGTGAGTAAGTATTTAAGAGCAGCATGGTCAGTGTACACAACCACTTTGGATCCCACTAAATAGGATCTAAACTTGTCAATGGCATAGACCACTGCAAGTAACTCTTTTTCTGTGGTTGTGTAATTCTTCTGTGCGTCATTTAGAACACGGCTGGCATAATAAATGACGTGCAGAAGCTTGTTATGCCTCTGTCCCAACACTGCACCAATGGCATGGTCACTGGCATCACACATTAGTTCAAATGGCAATGTCCAATCTGGTGCAGAGATGACTGGTGCTGTGACCAGCTTAGCTTTCAGGGTCTCAAATGCCTGCAGACACTGTGTGTCAAACACAAATGGTGTGTCAGCAGCTAGCAGGTTACTCAAAGGTTTTGCAATTTTCGAAAAATCCTTTATGAACCTTCTATAGAATCCTACATGCCCCAGAAAGCTTCTAATTGCCTTAACATTGGCAGGTGGTGGTAATTTTTCAATTACCTCTACCTTTGCCTTATCCACCTCTATTCCCCTGCTTGAAATTTTGTGCCCAAGGACAATTCCTTCAGTCACCATAAAGTGACATTTCTCCCAGTTTAAAACCAGGTTAGTCTCTTGGCATCTTTTCAGGACAAGTGCTAGGTGATTAAGACAGGAGCTGAATGAGTCTCCGTATACTGAGAAGTCATCCATGAAGACTTCCAGAAATTTCTCTACCATATCTGAGAAGATAGAGAGCATGCACCTTTGAAAGGTTGCAGGTGCATTGCACAGACCAAAAGGCATCCTTCTATAGGCAAACACGCCAGAAGGGCAAGTAAATGCTGTTTTCTCTTGGTCCTGAGGGTCTACTGCAATTTGGTTGTAGCCTGAATAGCCATCCAAAAAGCAGTAATAATCATGACCAGCTAGTCTTTCTAGCATTTGGTCTATGAATGGTAAAGGAAAATGATCCTTTCTGGTGGCTGTATTGAGCCTTCTATAGTCAATACACATACGCCATCCTGTGAATGTTCTTGTAGGAACCAGTTCATTTTTTTCATTATGAACCACTGTCATGCCTCCCTTTTTGGGGACAACTTGGACAGGGCTCACCCAGGGGCTATCAGAAATAGGATAAATAATCCCAGCCTCTAGTAATTTAGTGACCTCTTTCTGTACCACCTCCTTCATGGCTGGATTTAGCCTCCTTTGTGGTTGAACCACTGGTTTGGCATTATCCTCCAACAGGATCTTGTGCATGCATCTAGCTGGGCTAATGCCCTTAAGATCACTTATGGACCACCCAAGAGCTGTCTTGTGTGTCCTTAGCACTTGAATCAGTGCTCCCTCTTCCTGTGGATTTAAAGCAGAGCTTATAATCACTGGAAAAGTGTCACCCTCTCCCAGAAATGCATACTTCAAGGATGGTGGTAGTGGTTTGAGTTCAGGTTTGGGAGGCTTATCCTCCTCCTGAGGAATTTTCGAAAATTCCTTTGTTTCCACTGATTCTTCTTGATCAGGTTGAGCATCTTTGAAGATGTCCTCAAGCTCTGATTCTAGGCTTTCAGTCATATTGATTTCTTCTACCAGAGAGTCAATAATGTCAGCGCCCGTGCAGTCATTTGGTGTGTCTGGATGCTGCATAGCTTTTACAGCATTCAACTTGAACTCATCCTCATTGACTCTCAGGGTTACTTCCCCTCTCTGTACATCAATGAGAGTTCGTCCAGTTGCTAGGAAAGGTCTTCCTAGAATGAGAGTTGCACTCTTGTGCTCCTCCATTTCCAGCACCACAAAGTCAGTTGGAAAGGCGAATGGCCCAACCTTGACAATCATATCCTCTATTATGCCTGATGGATATTTAATGGAGCCATCAGTAAGTTGAAGGCATATCCGGGTTGGTTTGACTTCTCCAGTCAACCCAAGCTTTCTGATAGTGGATGCAGGTATTAGATTGATGCTTGCTCCAAGATCACATAAGGCTGTCTTGGTGCAGGCACCTTCTAATGTGCATGGTATCATAAAGCTTCCTGGATCTTGAAGCTTTTCTGGCAAGCTTTTCAGAATGACTGCACTGCATTCTTCAGTGAGAAACACTTTTTCAGTTTCTCTCCAATCCTTCTTATGACTTAAGATTTCTTTCATGAACTTAGCATAAGAAGGTATTTGCTCAAGTGCCTCTGCAAACGGAATCTTTATTTCAAGAGTCCTTAGATAGTCTGCAAAGCGGGCAAATTGCTTATCCTGTTCCGCTTGGCGGAGTTTTTGAGGATAAGGCATCTTGGCTTTATAGTCTTCAACCTTAGATGCTGCAGGTTTATTCCTTACAGAAGTGGTTGAAGAAGCCTTGTTAGAGGGATTACTATCAACACTCTCAGGTGTCTGATCTTCCCTTGGCGTCTGAACGCCAGGATTGGGTGGAAATTAGGCGTTTAACGCCAACTTTTCCCCCTTTTCTGGCGTTTGAACGCCAGAACTGGGCAAGGAATGGGCGTTTAACGCCAACTTTCCTTCCCTCTCTGGCGTTTGAACGCCAAAAGTATTCCTCTCTGGGCTCTTACTGTCCTCAGAGGGATTTTGAACAGTGGGTTGGTTATCCTCTGTCAATTGTTCCTTATTTGGCCTTTTGCTCTTTTGAGCAGTGTTATTCAGTGTCTTCCCACTCCTCAGTTGAACTGCTTGACATTCCTCTGTTATCTGTTTAGATATTTGCTGTTTTGCTTGATTCAACTGCAGTTCTATGTTCTTGTTAGCAACTTTAGTTTCATGGAGCATCTCTTTAAATTCTGCTAACTGTTCTGTCATTAGGAGCAATTTTTGATTAAGCTCAATCATCTGTTCTTGAGGATTAGGATTAGTGACTACTGTCATGACTTCCTCTTTTGGAGAGAACTCATTGCTAGAGTACAAATATTAATTTCTAGCAACAGTGTCTATAAGCTCTTGAGCCTCTTCAATTGTCTTCCTCATGTGGATAGATCCACCAGCTGAGTGGTCTAAAGACATCTGAGCTTTTTCTGTGAGCCCATAGTAGAAGATGTCTAACTGTACCCACTCTGAAAACATTTCAGAGGGGCATTTTCTTAGCATACCTCTATACCTCTCCCAGGCATTATAAAGGGATTCATTATCCTCTTGTTTAAAGCCTTGGATGTCCAGCCTTAGCTTTGTCATCCTCTTTGGAGGGTAAAAGTGATTCAGGAATTTGTCTGATAACTGTTTCCATGTCTTTATGCTTGCTGTAGGTTGGTTATTCAACCACCTCTTAGCTTGATCTTTTACAGCAAATGGAAACAGTAATAGTCTGTAGACATCCTGATCCACCTCTTTATCATGTACTGTGTCAGCAATTTGTAAGAACTGTGCCAGAAACTCAGTAGGCTCTTCCTGTGGAAGACCGAAATACTGGCAATTTTGCTGCACTATGATAATGAGTTGAGGATTTAGCTCAAAGCTGCTTGCTTTGATGGGGGGTGTACAAATGCTACTCCCATATGCAGCTATAATGGGGTTAGCATATGACCCCAGAGTCCTTCTGGACTGATCAATCCCACTTAGGTCCATAATGGATAAAGGAAAATGATATGGATTCACAAGCAAAGTATATATATATATATATATATATATATATATATATATATATATATATTTTGAATTAAACGAAAAAAATAAAATAAAATAAAAATAGAATAAAAATTCGAAAATTAAAAAGAAAATAAAATCAAAGCAAATTGAGAACTGAATCAATTAGTCAATTAAAAAGATTTTGAAAATAGCAATTAAAAAGATATGATTGAAAAATTTTTATGAAAAAGATTTGATTTTTGAAATGAGGAAAGAGAAAAACAACAAATGACACCAAACTTAAAATTTTTAGAAAATCAGACACAAATTTTTCGAAAATTTTAAGGGAAAAACACAAAGAGGACACCAAACTTAGAAGTTTTACGGATCAAAAAGGGACTAAAGACATACAAATTCCAAAATTAAAAGAAAAACAAAAGCATGCAATTGACACCAAACTTAAAATATGAAACTAGACTCAACTAAAAGACTCTAACCCAACAAAATTAAAACAGTCCTAATCTAAGCAACAAGATAAGCCATCACTTGTCCAAACTCGAACAATCCCCGCAACGGCGCCAAAAACTTGGTGCATGAAATTGCAATCACACTTTTGCAATCCCGCACAACTAACCAGCAAGTGCACTGGGTCGTCCAAGTAATACCTTACGCGAGTAAGGGTCGATCCCACGGAGATTGTCGGCTTGAAGCAAGCTATGGTTATCTTGTAAATCTTAGTCAGGATATCAGAAATTATCAGGATTGATTGTGAAAAGAAAAAGAACATGAAATAAGTACTTGTTTTGCAGTAATAGAGAATAGGTTGGGGTTTTGGAGATGCTCCATCTTCTGAATCTCTGCTTTCCTACTGTCTTCTTCTTCAAGCACGCAAGGCTCCTTCCATGGCAAGCTGTATGCAAGGGTTTCACCGTTGTCAGTGGCTACCTCCCATCCTCTCAGTGGAAATGTTCAACGCACCCTGTCACGGCACGGCTATCCATCTGTCGGTTCTCAATCAGGCCGGAATAGAATCCAGTGATTCTTTTGCGTCTGTCACTAACGCCCTGCCTTCAGGAGTTTGAAGCTCGTCACAGTCATTCAATCATTGAATCCTACTCAGAATACCACAGACAAGGTTTAGACCTTCCGGATTCTCTTGAATGCCGCCATCAGTTCTAGCTTATACCACGAAGATTCCGGTCAAGGAATCCAAGAGATATCTACTTAATCTAAGATAGAACGGAGGTGGTTGTCAGGCACACGTTCATAGTTGAGAATGATGATGATTGTCACGGATCATCACATTCATCCGATTTAAGAACAAGTAGTATCTTAGAATGGAAGCAAGCATGATTGAATGAGAAACAGTAGTAATTGCATTAATCCATCAAGACACAGCAGAGCTCCTCACCCCCAACCATGGGGTTTAGAGACTCATGCTGTGGAAGGTACACAAAGAAACGTGTAAAGTGTCATGAGGTACAGATACAATGTCAAAAGATCCTATAAATAGTAAACTAGTAACCTAGGGTATACAGAAATGAGTAAATGACGTAAAAATCCACTTCTGGGTCCACTTGGTGTGTGCTTGGGCTGAGCAATGAAGCATTTTCGTGTAGAGACCTTTTCTGGAGTTAAACGCTAGCTTTTATGCCAGTTTGGGCGTTTAACTCCAAGTTTTATGCCAGTTCCAGCGTTAAACGCTGGAATTTCTGAGGCTGATTTGCCACGCCGGTTTGGGCCATCAAATCTTGGGCAAAGTATGGACTATCATATATTGCTGGGAAGCCTAGGATGTCTACTTTCCAACGCCGTTGAGAGCGCGCCAATTGGGCTTCTGTAGCTCCAGAAAATCCACTTCGAGTGTAGGGAGGTCAGAATCCAACAGCATCTGCAGTCCTTTTCAGTCTCTGAATAAGATTTTTGCTCAGGACCCTCAATTTCAGTCAGAAAATACCTGAAATCACAGAAAAACACACAAACTCATAGTAAAGTCAAAAAAAGTGAATTTTAACTAAAAACTACTAAAAATATACTAAAAACTAATTAGATTATACTAAAAACATACTAAAAACAATGCCAAAAAGCGTATAAATTATCCGCTCATCAGCTGTGCTATTGTGGCCTCTACTCTCTCAAAGTTACCCTTGATTTTACATGGTTGTGAGGTTGGGGTTAGTGTGTCTTGATGGTGGTGTGTTTGCTGGTTAGAAGGATATGATGTGTGAGGTGGGTTGTGGTAAGGTCTGTTGTTATTTGACTGATGGTTGGAGTTGTGATTCTGGTATTGATTGGCTTGGTATGGTTTATTGTGCTCTTGATTGTGATTTTGTTGGTTCCCCCACCCAAAATTTGGGTGGTTCTTCCATCCTGGGTTATATGTCTTAGAGTTAGGGTCATATGGTGGTCGAGAGGGGTTATGCACATAGTTTGCTTGCTCACATTCAACTTCTGGTTCATTTTCTTCTTGGGGTGGTGCTTGAGCTTGGACAACTGCAACTTGATTATTTTTCATTTTCTTTGTTAAGGCTGCCAATTGTGCTGCAATTGCCTTGTTTTATGCCAACAGGGCATCCATAGAATTGAGTTCCAGCACACTCTTCTTTTGGCCTCTTTCTGAAGCATAGAAGTAGTCATTCTCAGCTACAGTTTTAATGACATCTATGGTTTCCTCAATGGTCTTCTTCTTGTTGAGTGAACCCCCTGAAGAGTGGTCCACAGCCTTCTTCGATTCATAGGTTAATCCTTCATAGAAAATGTGGAGCTGCACCCACTCATTATACATATCCGATAGGCATTTCCTTGTTAGATCTTTGAACCTCTCCCAGACCTCATAGAGTGTTTCACCGTCTAGCTGTCTAAAGGTTTACACCTAAGCTCTTAGCCTGTTGATCCTCTGTGGAGGGTAAAATCTTGCTAGAAACTTGTTCACAACATCCTCCCGTGTGGTTAGGCTCTCCTTGAAAAATGATTCTAACCACTTTGTTGCCTTATCTCTGAGTGAGAAAGGGAACATAAGTAGTTTGTAGGTGTCAGGGTGTACATCATTGGACTTTACAATATCACATATCCTCAAGAATGTGTTGAGATGTTGATTTGGATCTTCTTGAGCACATCCTCCATATGAGCAGTTATTCTGGACTAGTGTGATGAGTTGAGGTTTCAACTCAAAGTTGTTGGCATGGATTTTTGGCTTGAGGATGCTGTTACCACAATTTCTTGGATTTGGGTTGATATAGGAGCCTAAGACTCTCCTCTCTTGCCCAGCTTGATTTCCAGCTACTCTTCCAACATCTTCGTGCACTTCGTCTTCCATGGTGGTTGTTAGATCTTCTTCTACTGGTTCTTCTCCATCTATACCCTTGCCTCTAGCCTCCCTCCTCAATCTAAGGAAGGTTCTCTCAGGTTCACTATCAAAAGAGGATGAAGTCTCTCCTCTTCTACCTGTCATACAACCAACACACAGGAAGAAAAGAGCAAGTGAAGAAATCTCCTTAGTTAAAATTAGTGATTAGCTTAAGTGATGCAAGTAATCAAACAGTTAGAAGAGTGAAAGTATAAACAATGAATGGCTAAAGAATCTCAGAAAGACAAGAAAGAAAAAAAGAGATTAGAAAGGAATTTAAAGGTTACACTAGGAAATGAATAAAGAAAAAAATAAAATAAAAAATGCTCAATCTAGCTTTCCAATTGGTTTACTCATTGTCAAATTCAAACCAATCCCCGGTAACGGCGTCATAAAACTTGATCGGTTCGGATTCACTACCCTTTCCCAATAATATTAATGAATCCGCTCTTGGCAAGTGCACCAAAATTATCGTCAAGTATTAACCCACAGTGGAGTGGGATCGTATCCACAGAGATTGGTAGATTTGAGCAATTTTAATCAATTGGTGAATTAGTCAAGCTCAACAGAATAAGTTGTGTGTGCAGAATTATAAATGGCAGAAACATAAATGACAAAAAAAATAACAGAAAGCAATAAAATGCAAAAAATGGAAATAACAAGAATGTAAAGGGGAATGGGATTTTGAAGAATGTAAGTAAAACTATAAAAGAATGGGAGAGATAAGAATGGAGGAATTCATTGAGATCAGGAGATACTGTCTCTTTGGATTAATTTCAGCTCATATCCTCTTCAGTCATGCAACTCATTGACCTCTTGGCAATCATGATTGATTGAGCCCCAATCCCTTGGTGACTCAATCTCTCAGATCTTGATCAATAGCCAATTCCTTGGTCTAATTGCTCATGAAGAGATATATACTTGGTCCCTGATTATACCACACATCATCATAGGTCCAGGTAGAGGGAGGATTATATGTCACCATATCCAAACACCAAAACCCAGATTCTACTCAAGTGTGAGAAGGGATTTCTAGCATGGTTTCATGTTTCCTTTTCCAAAGTTCCCATGAAACCCATTTTGCATTCAATCTCTTTTCCAAGTTAATTGAACACTAAGCATTAAAATCGAAATTCCTTCTAGCAAATCAAAGAGAAGATGAAGAGAAGAAGAAATTCACTATCATTAATCCATCAAGTAGAATAGAATTTAGCTACTCATAGATCAGGGTGAAAGTACAAAAGATGGAAGAGATGAAGTGTGAAAAGTAAAAAGTGAAATCCAAACTAAGCTCTGTGACTTGCTAGCTAACCCCCTTTTTCCAATACTTCCAAGGGTATTTATACTACTCCTAGATCTAGAAAATAAAAGAAAATTACAAAAGTGAAAGAAAATTACAATTTGGAGGTAAAAGAAACTCAACAAACATGATATTCCAGCTGGTGTGTGACTGGCGCTTCTCTGGCGTGTCACACTCCTTCTGTTTCTGATTTGGCGTGCCACACCTCTCCATTCAAGTGGCACGCCATCCTCTGTTTCACTCTGGCATGCCACGCCTTCGAGCCTAAGTGGCACGCCCAGGACATTTTAAAGGGCAAAGCACCCTGGCGTGCCATGCCTTCGATCCAAAGTGGCACACCCAAGGTATTTTAAAGGGCAAAGCACCCTGGCGTGCCACGCCTTCGAACCAAAGTGGCACGCCCAAGGTCACTTCCCTTATTTCTATGCTTTTGGAGATTTGTACCAGCATGGCATGCCCAGGGTTTGGCGTGCCACGCCCTTCTTAAAGCTTCACCCCTTGCCGGCGTGCCACGCCTCGTCATCCAAGTGGCACGCTTGAGTTCATTGGCTCCTCTTCTTCCTCTCTGGAAAATATTACCAGCGTGCCACACCATGAGACTGGCGTGTCACGCCCTTCATTTGCTTCATCTTTTTCCTGGTGTGCCACACCTCATCTCCCAAGTGGCACGCCTGAGTTCATGGCCCTTTAATTCCTTCTCTGGAAAACACTACCAGCGTGCCACACCATGAGACTGGCATGTCACGCTGATGAGCGGATAATTTATACGCTTTTTGGCATTGTTTTTAGATAGTTTTTAGTAAGTTTAAACTACTTTTAGGGATGTTTTCATTAGTTTTTATGTTAAATTCACATTTCTGGACTTTACTATGAGTTTGTGTGTTTTTCTGTGATTTCAGGTAAATTCTGGCTGAAATTGAGGGACTTGAGCAAAACTCTGAAGAAGGCTGACAAAAGGACTGCTGATGTTGTTGGAATCTGACCTCCCTGCACTTGAAATGGATTTTCTGGAGCTACAGAACTCCAATTGGCGCGCTCTCAACGGCGTTGGAAAGTAGACATCCAGGGCTTTCCAGCAATATATAATAGTCCATACTTTATTCGAAGATTGACGACGTAACTTGGCGTTGAACGCCAAGTTCATGCTGCTGTCTGGAGTTAAACGCCAGAAAAACATCACGATCCGGAGTTGAACGCCCAAAACACATCATAACTCGGAGTTCAACTCCAAGAGAAGCCTCAGCTCGTGGATTAATCAAGCTCAGCCCAAACATACACCAAGTGGGCCCCGGAAGTGGATTTATGCATCAATTACTTACTCATGTAAACCCTAGGAGCTAGTTTATTATAAATAGAACATTTATCTATTGTATTAGATATCTTTGATCACTTTAAGTCTTTTTGATCATTCGGTCTTGTGACCACAGGGGGGCTGGCCATTCGGCCATGCCTGAACCTTCTACTTATGTATTTTCAACGGTGGAGTTTCTGCACACCATAGATTAAGGGTGTGGAGCTCTGCTGTACCTCAAGTATTAATGCAATTCTATTGTCTTTTATTCAAATCTCTCTTATTCTTATTCCAAGATATTCATTCGTACCCAAGAACATGATGAATGTGATGATAAGTAACCCTCATTATCATTCTCACTTATGAACGCACGTGATTGACAACCACTTCCGCTCTACATGCAACCGAGCTTGAATGTGTATCTCTTAGATTCCCCAACAGAATCTTCGTGGTATAAGCTAGATAGATGGCGGCATTTATGAGGATCCGGAAAGTCTCACCTTGTCTGTGGTATTCCGAGTAGGATCCTGGGAATCCGGAAAGTCTCACCTTGTCTGTGGTATTCCGAGTAGGATTCCGGTAATGAATGACTGTGACGTGCTTCAAACCTGCAAGTGCTGGGCGTTAGTGACAGACGCAAAAGAATCAAGGGGTTCTATTCCAGTAGGCGCAGGAACCAACCAGTGATTAGCCGTGCTGTGACAGAGCGCGTGAGCGTAGTTTTCACTGCGAGGATGGGATGTAGCCATCAACCATGGGTGATGCCTCCAGACGATTAGCCATGCGAGTGACAGCCGCATAGGATCATTTTCCCGAGAGGATTGAAAGTAGCCACCGCTGATGGTGAACCCCTATACACAGCTTGCCATGGAAAGGAATAAGAAGGATTGAGTTGAAGCAGTGGGAGAGCAGGCGTCCTTGAGCCATACAGTATCTCCATTCGCTTATCTGAAATTCCCACCAATGAATCTGCATGAGTATTCTATCCCTTTTATTATTTATTTTCTTATTTCTATTTTCGAAACCATAAACCAATTTTAATCTGCCTAACTGAGATTTACAAGGTGACCATAGCTTGCTTCATACCAACAATCTCTGTGGGATCGACCCTTACTCACGTAAGGTTTATTACTTGGACGACCCAGTACACTTGCTGGTTAGTTGAACGGAGTTATGTCCACTCGTGCCAATTTCAAATTCCATAATTTTACAATGAGTGCAACTCAAAGAATAGTGATCACAATTTCGTCCACCAAGTTTTTGGCGCCGTTGCCGGGGATTGTTCGAGTATGGACAACTGACGGTTCATCTTGTTGCTCAGATTAGGTAATTTTCTTTTCAAAAATCTCTTTCAAAAATTTTTCTTTTATTTTTTCGTTTTTTTCCAAAAATATTTTTCGAAAAAAAATAATAAAAATTCAAAAAAATCATAAAATCATAAAAAATCAAAAATATTTTGTGTTCTTGTTTGAGTCTTGAGTCAATTTTTAAGTTTGGTGTCAATTACATGCTTTAAAAATTTTTTCTTGCATTTTTCGGAAATCTCATGCATTCATAGTGTTCTTCATGATCTTCAAGTTGTTCTTGACAAGTCTTCTTATTTGATCTTGATGATTTCTTGTTTTGTGTTGTTTGTTGTTTTTCATGTGCATTTTTTGTTTGTTAGAGTCCATGCATTAAAGATTTCTAAGTTTGGTGTCTTGCATGTTTTCTTTGCATCAAAATTTTTTTTAAAATTATGTTCTTGATGTTCATCATGATCTTCAAAGTGTTCTTGGTGTTCATCTTGACATTCATAGTGTTCTTGCATGCATCTTGTGTCTTGATCCAAAATTTTCATGTTTTGGGTCATTTTTGTGTTTTTCATTAAAAATTCAAAAATCAAAAAAATATCTTTTCCTTATTTCCCTCCAAATTTTCGAAATTTTGGGTTGACTTGGTCAAAAATTTTTAAAAATTAGTTGTTTCTTACAAGTCAAGTCAAAATTTCAATTTTTAAAAATCTTATCTTTTCAAAATCTTTTTCAAAAATCATATCTTTTTCATTTTTTTTATTATTTTCGAAAATTTTAAAAATTAATTTTCAAAATCTTTTTCTTATCTTTATATCAAATTTTCGAAAATTAGCGAACAAGTAATGTGATTGATTCAAAAGTTTGAAGTTTGTTACTTTCTTGTTAAGAAAGGTTCAATCTTTAAGTTCTAGAATCTTATCTTGTAGCTTCTTGTTAGTGAAATTATTTTTAAAATTAAATCTTTTCAAAATATATTTTTCAAATATATCTTTTTATCTTTTATCTTATCTTTTTCAAAAATTTTATCTTTTTCAAAATTTGATTTCAAAATATCTTATCTAACTTCTTATCTTCTTATCTTTTTCAAAATTTGATTTCAAATCTTTTTCAATCAACTAACCAACTTTTTGTTTATTTCTTATCTTTTTCAAAACCAACTAACTACTTTTCCCTCTCTAATTTTCGAAAATATCTCATCTCTTTTTCAAAAATTCTTTTTGTTTTAAATTTTAATTTTAATCTTATCTTATCTCTAATTTTCGAAAATTACTAACCTCTTTTTCAAAAACTATTTTCGAAATCTCTCTTCTCTTCTCTTATTCTATTTAATTAATTAATTACTAACACTTCTCTTCACCTCTCTTCATCTAAGAATCCGAACTTCTTATATCCCTTGTATTTGGATTCTTCTACCCCTTTCTTCTTCTACTAACATAAAGGAATCTCTATACTGTGACATAGAGGATTCCTCTTTCTTTTCTTGTTTTCTTCTCTTTCATATGAGCAGGAACAGGGAAAAAGGCACTCTTGTTGAAATTGATCCAGAACCTGAAAGGACTCTGAAGAGAAAATTAAAAGAAGCTAAATTACAACAATCCAGAAACAACCTTTCAGAAATTTTCGAACAAGAGAAGGAGATGGCAGCCAAAAATAATAATAATAATGCAAGGAGAATGCTTGGTGACTTCACAAAGCCAACGTCCAAGTTTGATGGAAGAAGCATCTCCATTCCTGCCATTGGAGCCAATAACTTTGAGCTTAAGCCTCAACTAGTTGCATTAATGCAACAAAACTGCAAGTTTTACGGACTTTCATCTGAAGATCCTTATCAGTTTCTAACTGAGTTCTTGCAGATCTGTGAGACTGTAAAGACGAATGGAGTTAATCCTGAAGTCTACAGACTCATGCTTTTCCCTTTTGCTGTAAGGGACAGAGCTAGAATATGGTTGGATTCACAACCTAAGGATAGCCTGGACTCCTGGGATAAGCTGGTCACTGCCTTCTTGGATAAATTCTTTCCCCCTCAAAAGCTGAGCAAGCTGAGAGTGGATGTTCAAACCTTCAAACAAAAAGATGGTGAATCCCTCTATGAAGCTTGGGAAAGATACAAGCAGCTGACCAAAAGATGTCCATCTGACATGTTTTCAGAATGGACCCTATTAGATATATTCTATTATGGTCTCTCTGAATTTTCGAAAATGTCATTGGACCATTCTGCAGGTGGATCTATTCACCTGAAGAAAATGCCTGAAGAGGCTCAAGAACTCATTGACATGGTTGCAAACAACCAATTCATGTACACCTCTGAGAGGAATTCTGTGAATAATGGGATACCTCAGAAGAAAGGAGTTCTTGAAATTGATGCTCTGAATGCCATATTGGCTCAGAACAAAATGTTGACTCAACAGGTCAACATGATCTCTCAAAATCTGAATGGATTGCAACATGCATCCAACAGTACTAGAGAGGCAGCTTCTGAAGAAGCTTATGATCCTGAGAACCCTGCCATGGCAGATGTTAATTACATGGGTGAACCTTATGGAAACACCTATAACCCATCATGGAGAAATCATCCAAATTTCTCCTGGAAGGATCAACAAAAGCCTCAACAAGGCTTTAACAATGGTGGACGCAATAGGCTGAGTAATAGTAAGCCATATCCATCATCTTCTCAGCAACAGACAGAGAATTCAGAACAAAACATTGCTAATTTAACCAATATTGTCTCTGATCTGTCAAAGGCCACTTTCAGTTTCATGAATGAAACAAGATCCTCCATTAAAAATTTGGAGGCACAAGTGGGCCAGCTGAGTAAGAAAGTTATTGAAACTCCTCCCAGTATTCTCCCAAGCAATACAGAAGAGAATCCAAAAGGAGAGTGCAAGGCCATTGATTTAATCAAAGTGGCCGAATGCACTAGGGAGGAGAAGGACGAAAATCCTAGTGAGGAAGACCTCCTGGGACGTCCTTCAAGCAAGAAGGAGTTTCCTATTAAGGATCCAAAGGAATCTGAGGCTCATACAGAGACCATAAAGATTCCATTAAATCTCCTTCTGCCATTCATGAGCTCTGAAGACTATTCTTCCTCTGAAGAGGATGAAGATGTGACTGGAGAGCAAGTTGCTCAATATTTAGGAGCTATCATGAAACTGAATGCTAAGTTGTTTGGTAATGAGACTTGGGAAAGTGAACCTCCCTTGCTCATTAGTGAACTTGATACTTGGATTCAGAAAACTCTACCTCAAAAGAAACAAGATCCTGGCAAGTTCTTAATACCTTGCACCATAGGCACCATGAACTTTGAAAAGGCTCTATGTGATCTAGGGTCAGGGATAAATCTTATGCCACTCTCTGTAATGGAGAAGCTGGGAATCATTGAGGTACAACCTGCCTTGTTCTCATTACAACTGGCAGATAAGTCAGTGAGACAAGCTTATGGAATAGTAGAGGACATGTTAGTAAAGGTTGAAGGCCTTTACATCCCTGCTGATTTCATAATCTTAGACACTAGGAAGGAAGAGGATGATTGCGTCATCCTTGGAAGACCTTTCCTAGCTACAGCAGGAGCTGTGATAGATGTCAACAGAGGCGAATTAGTCCTTCAATTGAATGGGGACTACCTTGTGTTTAAGGCACATGGCCACCCCTCTGTGACAAAAGAGAGTAAGCAGGAAGAGCTTCTCTCAGTTCAGAGTCAAGAAGAGCCCACACAGTCAAACTCTAAGTTTGGTGTTGTGTAGCCACAACCAAACTCTAAGTTTGGTGTTCAGACCCCATATCCAAACTCTAAGTTTGGTGATGGGACTACACACTAACATTGACCTGATCACCTTGTGGCTCCATGAGAGCCACTGTCAAGCTATTGACATTAAAAAAGCGCTTGTTGGGAGGCAACCCAATTTTATTTATCTAATTTTTATTTTTATTGTTATTTTGTGTTTTATTAGGTACATGATCATGAGGAGTCACGAAAAAAATCAAAAAAATTAAAAACAGAGTCAAAAACAGAAGAAAAAAATTTTTTTCACCCTAGAGGTCGCGCAGACTGGCGTTCAACGCCAGTAAGATGCATCTGGCTGGCGTTCAACGCCAGAACAGAGCACCATTCTGGCGCTCAACGCCAGAAACAAGCAACATCCTGGCGCTGAACGCCAGAAATGTGCCTAGAGGAGACAAGCTGGCGTTGAACGCCAGCAACAAGCATGAAACTGGCGTTCAACGCCAGAAACATGCATTACATGGGCGTTGAACGCCCAGAACGTGCACCAATGGGCGTTTAAACGCCAGAATGATGCACGAAGGCATTTTACATGCCTATATGGTGAAGGAATGGTATTTCTTTTCACCTCAGGATCTGTGAACCCCACAGGATCACCTCAGGATCTGTGGACCCCACAGGATCCCCACCTACCATATTCCCACCTTTTCTTTTAATCCTAATCACACTCTCCTAATCCTAATCTCATTTCACCCTTTCCCATATCACATTTCCCAAAAACCTTCACCAATCACCTCAATTCCTCTTCCCAATTACCCCATTCACCTTTCACATCAATCCACTCTTCCCCATAAACCCCACCTACCTTCATAAAATTAATTTAATTTCCTACCCATTCCCACCCAATATGGCCGAACACCCACCCTCCCCTCTCTCTATAAATACCCTTCCATTCTACTTCATTTTCACACAACACAACCCCTTCTTCTCCCACATAGTCGAACCTATTTCTTCCCCTCTCTACCATATTCTCTTCTTCTTCTTCTTCTCTTCCTTTCTTTCTTGCTCGAGGGCGAGCAAAATTCTAAGTTTGGTGTGGTAAAAGCATAAGCTTTTTGTTTTTCCATTACCATCAATGGCACCTAAGGCCGGAGTATCCTCTAGAAAAGGGAAAGGGAAGACAAAAGCTTCCACCTCCGAGTCATGGGAGATGGAAAGATTCATCTCCAAAAGCCATCAAGACCACTTCTATGATGTTGTGGCAAAGAAGAAGGTGATCCCCGAGGTCCCTTTCAAACTCAAAAAGAATGAGTATCCGGAAATCCGACATGAAATCCAAAGAAGAGGTTGGGAAGTCATAACCAACCCCATGCAACAAGTTGGAATATTGATGGTTCAAGAGTTCTATGCCAATGCATGGATCACTAGGAACCATGATCAAAGTATGAACCCGAATCCAAAGAACTATCTCACAATGGTTCGGGGGAAATACTTAGATTTTAGTCCGGAAAATGTGAGGTTGGCGTTTCACTTGCCTATGATGCAAGGAGATGAACGCCCCTACACTAGAAGGGTCAACTTTAATCAAAGGTTGGACCAAGTCCTTATGGACATATGTATGGAAGGAGCTCAGTGGAGAATAGACTCCAAAGGCAAGCCAGTTCAACTAAGAAGACTGGATCTCAAGCCTGTGGCTAGAGGATGGTTGGAGTTCATTCAACGCTCTATCATTCCTACTAGCAACCGATCCGAAGTTACTGTGGATCGGGCCATCATGATTCATAGCATCATGATTGGAGAGGAAGTGGAAGTTCATGAGGTCATCTCCAATGAACTCTACAAAATAGCCGACAAGTCCTCCACCATGGCAAGGCTAGCCTTCCCTCACCTTATATGCCATCTATGTTACTCAGCTGGAGTCATCATAGAAGGAGATACCCCCATTGAAGAAGATAAGCCCATCACCAAGAAGAGGATGGAGCAAGCAAGAGAAGCTCCTCACGGCCCTCAAGAAGTGCATGAGGAAGCTCATCATCAACAAATTCCTGAGATACCTCAAGGAATGCAATTTCCTCCCAACAACTATTGGGAGCAACTCAACACCTCCTTAGAAGATTTGAGCCACAATGTGGAACAATTAAGGGTAGAACATCATGAGCACTCCATCATTCTCCAAGAAATAAGAGAAGATCAAAGAGCAATGAGGGAGGAGCAACAAAGGCAAGGAAGGGACATAGAAGAGCTTAAGGACATTTTTGGTCCTTCAAGAAGAAGACGCCACTAAAGGTGGATTCATTCCTTGTTCTTTATTTTTTTTCTGTTTTCGGTTTTTAATATTGTGTTTATCTATGTTTTGTGTCTCTACTTCATGATCATTAGTATGTAACCATGACTTAAAGCTATGAATAAATTCCATTAATCCTTCACCTCTCTTAAATAAAAAAATGTTTTAATTCAAAAGAACAAGAAGTACATGAATTTCGAATTTATCATTGAATTTAATTTAATTATATTGATGTGGTGACAATACTTTTTGTTTTCTGAATGAATGATTGAACAGTGCATATGTCTTTTGATATTGTTGTTTATGAGTGTTAAAATTGTTGGCTCTTGAAAGAATGATGAACAAAGAGAAATGTTATTGAGGATCTGAAAAAAAATCATGAAATTGATTCTTGAAGCAAGAAAAAGCAGTGAAAAAGCAAAAGCTTGTGCGAAAAAAAATAAAATGAAAAAAAAAGCAAGCAGAAAAAGCCAATAGCCCTTAAAACCAAAAGGCAAGGGTAAAAAGGATCCAAGGCTTTGAGCATCAATGGATAGGAGGGCCCAAGGAAATTAAATCCAGGCCTAAGCGGCTAAATCAAGTTGTCCCTAACCATGTGCTTGTGTCATGAAGGTCCAAGTGAAAAGCTTGAGACTGAGTGGTTAAAGTCGTGATCCAAAGCAAAAGAGTGTGCTTAAGAGCTCTGGACACCACTAACTGGGGACTCTAGCAAAGCTAAGTCACAATCTGAAAAGGTTCACCCAGTTATGTGTCTGTGGCATTTGTGTATCCGGTGGTAATACTGGAAAACAAAGTGCTTAGGGCCACGGCCAAGACTCAGAAGTAGCTGTGTTCAAGAATCAACATGCTCAACTAGGAGAGTCAATAACACTATCCGAAATTCTAAGTTCATAGAGAAGCCAATCACTCTAGACTTCAAAGGAAAAAGTGAGATGCCAAAACTGTTCAGAAGCAAAAAGCTACAAGTCCCGCTCATCTAATTATAATTATTATTCATTGATGTTCTGGAATTTATAGTATATTCTCTTCTTTTATCCTATTTGATTTTCAGTTTCTTGGGGACAAGCAACAATTTAAGTTTGGTGTTGTGATGAGCGGATAATTTATACGCTTTTTGGCATTGTTTTTAGATAGTTTTTAGTAAGTTTAAACTACTTTTAGGGATGTTTTCATTAGTTTTTATGTTAAATTCACATTTCTGGACTTTACTATGAGTTTGTGTGTTTTTCTGTGATTTCAGGTAAATTCTGGCTGAAATTGAGGGACTTGAGCAAAACTCTGAAGAAGGCTGACAAAAGGACTGCTGATGCTGTTGGAATCTGACCTCCCTGTACTCGAAATGGATTTTCTGGAGCTACAGAACTCCAATTGGCGCGCTCTCAACGGCGTTGGAAAGTAGACATCCAGGGCTTTCCAGCAATATATAATAGTCCATACTTTATTCGAAGATTGACGACGTAACTTGGCGTTGAACGCCAAGTTCATGCTGCTGTCTGGAGTTAAACGCCAGAAAAACATCACGATCCGGAGTTGAACGCCCAAAACACATCATAACTCGGAGTTCAACTCCAAGAGAAGCCTCAGCTCGTGGATTAATCAAGCTCAGCCCAAACATACACCAAGTGGGCCCCGGAAGTGGATTTATGCATCAATTACTTACTCATGTAAACCCTAGGAGCTAGTTTATTATAAATAGAACATTTATCTATTGTATTAGATATCTTTGATCACTTTAAGTCTTTTTGATCATTCGGTCTTGTGACCACAGGGGGGCTGGCCATTCGGCCATGCCTGAACCTTCTACTTATGTATTTTCAATGGTGGAGTTTCTGCACACCATAGATTAAGGGTGTGGAGCTCTGCTGTACCTCAAGTATTAATGCAATTCTATTGTCTTTTATTCAAATCTCTCTTATTCTTATTCCAAGATATTCATTCGTACCCAAGAACATGATGAATGTGATGATAAGTAACCCTCATTATCATTCTCACTTATGAACGCACGTGATTGACAACCACTTCCGCTCTACATGCAACCGAGCTTGAATGTGTATCTCTTAGATTCCCCAACAGAATCTTCGTGGTATAAGCTAGATAGATGGCGGCATTTATGAGGATCCGGAAAGTCTCACCTTGTCTGTGGTATTCCGAGTAGGATCCTGGGAATCCGGAAAGTCTCACCTTGTCTGTGGTATTCCGAGTAGGATTCCGGTAATGAATGACTGTGACGTGCTTCAAACCTGCAAGTGCTGGGCGTTAGTGACAGACGCAAAAGAATCAAGGGGTTCTATTCCAGTAGGCGCAGGAACCAACCAGTGATTAGCCGTGCTGTGACAGAGCGCGTGAGCGTAGTTTTCACTGCGAGGATGGGATGTAGCCATCAACCATGGGTGATGCCTCCAGACGATTAGCCATGCGAGTGACAGCTGCATAGGATCATTTTCCCGAGAGGATTGAAAGTAGCCACCGCTGATGGTGAACCCCTATACACAGCTTGCCATGGAAAGGAGTAAGAAGGATTGAGTTGAAGCAGTGGGAGAGCAGGCGTCCTTGAGCCATACAGTATCTCCATTCGCTAATCTGAAATTCCCACCAATGAATCTGCATGAGTATTCTATCCCTTTTATTATTTATTTTCTTATTTCTATTTTCGAAACCATAAACCAATTTTAATCTGCCTAACTGAGATTTACAAGGTGACCATAGCTTGCTTCATACCAACAATCTCTGTGGGATCGACCCTTACTCACGTAAGGTTTATTACTTGGACGACCCAGTACACTTGCTGGTTAGTTGAACGGAGTTGTGTCCACTCGTGCCAATTTCAAATTCCATAATTTTACAATGAGTGCAACTCAAAGAATAGTGATCCCAATTTCGTCCACCACACGCCCTTCATTTTCCATGGTCTCAGATGTTGGCGTGCCACGCCTGAATGTTCAAGTGGCACGCCAAAGTGAGATAATTAAGCTGGCGTGCCACGCCTTTGATACCAAGTGGCACGCCCAGCTTTATTTGGCCTCCTTAGGTGCTGGCGTGCCACGCCTTGTTGCTCAAGTGGCACACCTTAATGGGACTTCTTGAGCTGGCGTGCCACACCTTCGATACCAAGTGGCACGCCCAGCTTTTGCATGGTCTCCTTGTTCACTGGCGTGCCACGCCTTGTTGCTCAAGTGGCACGCCCATTCAATTGTGGGTCTTATAGGCTTGGCGTGCCATGCCTTGGTCCTCAAGTGGCACACCCAAGTGAACTCTAGGGCTGGCGTGCCACACCTTCAACCCAAAGGTGCACACCATAGTGATGGCTCATCTAGTAATGAGTTCACTTGCCACACCTTGCTCCTGGTGTGCCACGCCCCTTTGATGGTCTTCAATTTTCGCTCTCTAGAATGTCGTACCAGCGTTCCATGCCCAGCTTCTGGCGTGCCACGCCAATACATTTTTGTGGCGTTTGTTCCAATTGCACGCCTGCTTCACATGCCCCACTTGTTTTGTTGTTTTCTTCCCCATTTTTGATGTCTTCTCCACCTGAAATCCAGTACAAACTCATTTCAAAGCAAAGTACTATGATATTTATCAATTAAGGCATGAATTGCAATGATCAAATGAGATTATGCCTCTTTTATGGTTTTTTTTATGCAAGAAAAAGGGTAGATGATGTAAGTCATCAATGCTCAATCTCTGTATGCTCTAGTGAGAGTATCCTGCTGACATTGTAGTAGTCATCAGCTTGTTGGTTTGTCCCCAACTGTTGATAGATTAACTGTACTTTATCTCCCTTTGAAAATCCCTCAGTTAGGATCTTTTTGTTCTTCCACCCTTTTTGAGCTTTTTTCTTGCTTTTCTTCCTCCTTTTTGGTGATCCTTCTCCTTTGACAGTGGGCTGCTTTTCATTTCCTTCTTGCTTTCCTTTATCACTCTCCATAGTTTTATTCTCCTTCTGTTCTGCTTTGTTGCTTATTTCTTGCTTCAGAAGGGAGTTAATGAGTGTCTTGTTGGTTTTTTCCTTCCACTGTAAGTCTTCTTTGTTGATCTCCATGCAGTCTTTCTTTTCATTAGAGTGCTGTGTTTTTGGAAAGACATTTAGAGTAATGCTTTCATCATGCACTCTCAGGGTCAATTCCCCTTGTTCCACATCTATAATAGCCCTTGCTGTAGCTAAGAATGGTCTTCCTAGTATGATGGAATTACCTCTTTCCTCATCTAGGTCCAGAATCACAAAGTCTGCAGGGAATATAAACTTATCCACTTTGACCAAAAGGTTTTCAATCACATCTTTGGGAAATACCACAGACTTGTCCACTAGCTCTAGTGACATCTGTATGGGCTTTACCTCCTCTATGCATAGCCTTTTCATCAGAGAAGAGGGCATTAGATTGATGCTAGCTCCTAAGTCACACATTGTTTTATTGATGCTTATGTTGCCAATGGTACAAGGTAGGAAAAAGCTTCCAGGGTCCTCAAGTTTTGGGGGAAGCCCTTTCTGGATTAATGCACTGCATTCTTCAGTGAGCAATATAGTTTCCTTTTCATGCCAACTTCTCTTTTTTGTTAATGAGCTCCTTCAAGAACTTGGCATATAGAGGCATCTGCTCTAATGCCTCAGCCAGAGGGATATTAATCTCCAATTTCTTGAAGACTTCAAGGAATTTAGGGAAGTGTTAGTCCTTGGTCTCCTTGTTGATCCTTTGGGGATATGGCAAGGGAGGTGTGAAAGTCTTCACTCCCTGCCTTTGTTCCTTAGTTGGTTCTTCCATTGCTTCCTTCCTTTTTCTTGAGATTTGTGGCTGCTTCTCTCCCTCTTCAGGCTTCTCTTGGTCATCCTTCTCTTTGGACTTCTCTGAAGTTTGCTTGCTTGTTGTCACTTCTTTGTTGCTGGTTTCCTCTTTCTTTGTTGGCTTTTTGTTGCTTTCCATAGGCTTCTTGGTTGCCTCCTTGTCATTCACCAAGGTTCTTCCACTCCTTAGCTGTATGGCTTTGCATTCTTCTTTAGGATTTGGAATGGTATCACTTGGGAGTGAACTTGATGGCCTTTCAATCACTGCTTGCTTGGAAAGCTATCCAATCTGCCTTTCTATGTTTCTTATGGAAGCTTTATTGTTCTTGTTTGTAAGTTCTTGCTGTTTCATCATTTTTCCATCAATATCTCCAAGTTAGAGATTCTCTGAGAGTCTTGTGGGATTTATGGTTGGTTGTGAGCTATTGAGGGTGGATGATAGTTGTTTTGATTGGTGGTTTGGTTATTGGATAGATAATGGTTGGAATTAGGGTAATTATTTTGGGGTTTTCTATATGGATTGTGGTTATTGTTCTGCTGGTTGTAGTTCTGGTTGTTTCTTAAGTTGTTTTGGTTTGAATTCATTTGCCATGGCTACTGGTTTTGATTGTGACTTTCTCCCCATCTAAGGTTCAGGTGGTTCTTCTAGGATGGGTTATAAGTGTCACTATAAACTTTATTTGATCCAGAACCTTGGTTATGCATGTAATTCACTTGTTCTTGTTGTTGATCTTCACAAGCTTCTTCACTTTGCCCCCATGTGGTTGATGGTTGGCTTGTATCACTGCTGCAACTTGGAGGCTATCAATTCTCTTGGCCATTTGCTCAAATTATTGCTGAATTTGCTACTGCATCACTTTGTGTTGAGCTAGGATTGTGTCCACTCCTTCCAACTCTAGGACTCATTTCCTTTGTGATGGTTTGCACTGCCTTTGATGAGCAAAGAAATTTTGGTTGTTAGCCGCCATATCAATGAGATTTTGGGCCTCCTCTGCTGTCTTCATGAGTTGCAAAGAGCCTCCAGTTGAGTGGTCTAGTGATTCTTGAGCCTTCAAAGTTAGTCCTTCATAGAAGTTTTGAAGCTTATCACA
Source organism: Arachis hypogaea (assembly GCF_003086295.3). Taxonomy (NCBI): domain Eukaryota; kingdom Viridiplantae; phylum Streptophyta; class Magnoliopsida; order Fabales; family Fabaceae; genus Arachis; species Arachis hypogaea. The sequence continues at coordinate 65,097,552 of NC_092038.1, read as the reverse complement.
TTCAGTGAACATGTCTGGTGGACACTTCCTGAGTAAAGCTTTGTATCTCTCCCATGCCTCATATAATGAATCTCCATCTGTCTGAGTGAATGTTTGAACCTCTGTTTTGAGTCTGATGATCCTTTGGGGAGGATAGAACTTGGCTAGAAATTTACTCACTAGATCTTCCTAAGTGTTGATGCTTTCTCTTGGAAATGTCTCCAGCCATGGAGTAGCTTTGTCTCTGAGGGAGAATGGAAATAGCAACAACTTGTAAATGTTAGGATGTACACCATTGGTTTTGACAGTATCACAAATTCTCAGAAAAGTGAATAAGTGTTGGTTTAGATCTTCAAGTGGCCTTCCTCCATAGTAGTAGTTGTTTTGAACCAAAGTGATGAGTTGTGGCTTCAATTCAAAGTTGTTTGCATTGACATTTGGGGTAAGGATGCTACTCCCACAATGTCTAGGATTTGCAAATGTATAAGAAGCCAAAACTCTCCTCTGTGGTTGACCATTGTTGTTGGCCACTCCCTCTTGATTGGCATTGGAAGTGTTCCCTTCCATTTCTTAGTATTCTTCCTCAGGAACTTCTTCACTAATGACTCCCTTCCCTCTGGCTTCTCTTCTTATTCTTCTCAAAGTTCTTTCGTCAAGATCACCAGAGTTGGGAACCTCTCTTCTTTCCTCTATCATACAAATAAAACACAAGAAACACACAAAACCAGAAAACCAGTAACACTTCACTCTGTTGCTAGAGTGAGGTTTTGGTTAGCTTAAGCAAAAATTCAAACAGTTAGTGTGTTAGACAAAATTTAAAGAAAAAGAAAAGAAAAAATGCTTAATCTAGACCACCACCTTACTTAATCATTGTCAATCTAATCAATCCCCGGCAACGGCACCAAAAACTTGATGTTGTGGAAAATGATCCAACATAAAACTTACCGGCAAGTGTACCGGATCGCATCAAGTAATAATAACTCACATGAGTGAGGTTGATCCCACAGGGATTGAAGGATTGAGAAATTTTAGTTAGGTGGTTGATTTAGTCAAGCAAACAAGTGTTGATTTGAGTGATTTGTATTCAACAGAAGCTAAATTGCATGAAATTTAAAGGGAGAGGGGTAATTGACTGTAAATTAAAGGGCAAAGGAAATAAAGAAGCTGAATCTTAATGTGCAAGTAATATAAATGACAAAAGCTTAGATTGCAAGAAATGTAAATAGCTGAAGCTTAAAGTGCAAGAAATGTAAATTGCTTGAATCATAAAGGGCTTTGGGAGCTGGGATTTCGGAAATTAAACAAGAGAAAGTAAATGACAATCAACAGAGAAGTAAAAGATGAATTAAAGTGTAGCATATCTAAACAGAAAAGAAGAATTGCTTGAAGAAGCAAAACAGAAAGTAAATTCAGATCAATTGCAATAACTAAAAGAGAAGTTGAAGATCTCAGGGGTTGAATGAGACTAGAGAACAAGCCTAGATCTCAATTCCTTCCTTGATCCAACAGAGAACAATTATAGAAGAAGTAGAGACAAAAAGAGTAAAGGAAACATAGATCCAAATCACAATTCCTTGAAATTATGCAGAAAGTAAACAAAGAGAGGTCTCAGATCAAGAATGAAATAGAATTCCTTCAATTCTCAATCTAAGATTCAAAACAAAGAGTGAAGAGTGTAGAAGTAAGAACAAAGAAGAAGAGAACTCAATTCTCTCTTTCAATTCCCAAACCCCAAAGCTAAAATCTCAAATTGAGCTCCCAAAATGAAAAATGTAAAGTAAAAGTCTCTAAAAGGTAAAAAGGAAAAAGTTCTCTCTCAATCAAACTAACTTCTATTTATACACTTCCTATTTTTGGATTTCAGAATTTGGAGTGGGCTTTTTAATTTGGTGAAGAATTGAATTAAATTGGAATTTTAGTTGAATTTGGACCATGGGTCACACTCCCAGGGCACGGCTCAGATGGCAAGGAGAGTGCAGCACTCCCCCTTGCCTTGACCTTCCAATGTTGCGTGACAAGCTTCTTGGGCCAAGCATCAGGGTAGCGCTCGGTTGTCACAAAGAGCGCAGCGCTCCCTGGGCCTTGGCCTTGCCAAGTTTTGTACGTCCCAACTCCTTTTCCGTGTCATGCAATGTAGTGCTCGGTGAATGGAGAGAGCGCAGCTCCTTTGTTGCGTTGGTGAGGTCCCCAGCTTTGAGGCTTGCTGGGAGCATTTTGGAAAAACTCTTTGAAAAGTAGCGCTCCTCTTAGGTCTTCCATGTCCTGGGTTCAAACTTTGTTGAGCCCCTTTTGGCTCATTTTCCTTTGGAGCAACGCCCCTTCCTTCCCTTGGCTCATGGGTTTGAACCTTGTGGCCTCCACTAGCAAACATTTACCTTTGCATTTTCTTGTGCCAAGCCCCGATAAAGTTAACACAATTAACCGAGCGCTATTGATTTTGCCTTGTTTCCTTGGTTCCTTGTAGCGCTCAGTTGACAAGGAGAGCGCAGCTTCCTTGTTCCTTGCTTTCTTCGTTTCTTGTAGCGCTCTCATAGAGAGCACTGTGCTCACTAAGAGAGTGCTATGGCTTTTCTCCTTTGATGTGCCATGCTTTTGTTTCCTTTGGCTACGCTTCATAGGCCACGCTTTCTTGTTTCTTTCTTTTCTTCCCCTACAAGTAATCAAAACAACCAATCAAAGTATCACTAAATTCACAAGGTTTATAAATTATTCAAAAACCAATTAATTTTAGCCTAAACCTTATGATTTAGTGTCAAATAAAGGATGGTTGATTGATTCAACAAAACCATGTGATTCCACTCCAAATCACTTACTTATAATGCAAGAAAGTGCATAAAACCTAATTAAACAAGTAAAAAATGCTTGAAAAGCTAGCATAAGATGACTTGTCATTAACTATGCATGAAAGGTAAGTGACAACACCAAACCTAGTGTGACACTTTCATTTTAAAATGATGCAAGTACCCACTAAAGATTGAAGATCAAATTGTTGCATGCAACACCAAACCTAGAATGCAATCATATGCCAAATTATTGAAAGTAAACTAAGCAAAGAAAGAAAATGTTACCAACAGTTGGGTTGCCTCCCAACAAGCACTCTTTTAATGTCATTAGTTTGACATGTGGTTCTTAATTTTCTTCCTCTTCTTCCAATTAGTTAAAAGAAATTACTTCAAAGGAGAAGAAGAGAAAATTGATACCCCTAGATTTAATGGCCTCTTAACAACCCTTCTTTTGTTGTTATTAACTTGATTCTTCTTGCTTGTTAGGGTGGGGTTTGGATTGCTTTTTTTTACCTTCTCTTTTTCATGGATATTGTCTTTTGTTTCTTGGTCACAATCCTTCTTTGAGTACTTTCCTTGATTGCCTTCACTTCCTTGATTGTAAGACTTAGGTGTTGTGTGATGGTTGGAGTGTCCTCTTCATCAAGAACCTCTTGGATTGATTGTTCAATTAAATCTTCCTCTATACAACTATATACTTCATTGGAGTTTGGACTCCCTTGGTTGTTTTCCTCGCTTTCTTTTGTAAGGTCTTGAATTGCTTTTTTTGGGAGTGAGTTTGCATGTTCCTTTGTCACCCTAAGTAGCCTTTGTGGATATGGAGCCCTAGGCTTATATACTCTGACAACCTCCTCCTTCTTTTTTGGGATTTCACTTGGTATAGGGGCCTCTTTTTCTTGCTTTTTTAATTCCTCCCTTGCACCTATCATTTGGTCTAAATACATTTCAATGTTCTTGAGAGAGATTTTTTGTTCTTTAAAAGAATTCTTTATCTCCTCGCTAAAGCTTTCCATACTCTTCATTTACTTCTCTCCAAAGATTTCCATATTCTCTCTAAAGCTTTCAAGGAGGGCTTCAATCTTGGAGAATCTTTGGGTGTCTAAGGGAGGTTGTGTAGGTTGTGGGGATTGGCTTAGGTTTTGGAATGAATTTTGTATTGAGGCAAACTCAAGTGATGAAGAATTTTGATATGAAAAATTTGGAGGTGAGGTTGGACAATTTTGCTTAAATGCATCTAGGGATGATGGCTCTTGATGGATGGGATAGGAAACATTGAATTTTCTTTGGTTTTGGCCTTCTCAATCACAATTTGGATAGTTGTCCTATTCATAGGAGTATGAATCATTTTGTGTTCTTGGGAAGTATTTCATTTGGTTTGATTACTCAAACCCCATCATTCCTTAATCTTGATATATCTAACTACAATAAGTATAGTAACGTGAATCATTTTTGGTGGTGGGAAATACCCCATGTAACTTGCTTGATCATTGTGTGACCTCGGAGCATATCCCGTTTGGGTTGATTGCTCATGATCCATCATTTCTTGTTAATATTCCCATCTACCATGAGGATAATGACATGAATCATTTTGTGGTGGTGGGCAATATCCCTTGTAATATGATTGATCAACATGTGAGGCAAACTCCATTTTAATTGAAAAATGCTCTTGTATCAAACAACACAAACATCAAGAGAAATTGAAATTTCTTATGTCACAAATAAGGAATTCTTAGTGAGGCAATAACACAAACACTTAACCTGAAATAAAAAAAAGAAATAAAAAAACAAAGTAAATGACTAAAATAAAAAAATGCCTAATCTAGATAATCAATCAACCCATAGTTTGTTAATCACAATTAATCCCCAACAACGGCGCCAAAAACATGATGACATAATTGATGTATCTCTATAAAAATTCCTTTGGCAAGTATACCGACTTATCGTCAAGTAAAAACTCACAATGAGTGAGGTCGAATCCCACAGGGATTGACTGATTAAGCAATTTTAGTTAGCAAGGTACTTAGTTAAATTAATCAAGAATAAGTGTTGGGTGCAGAAATTTAAATAACAAAATTGTAAATGACTTGAAGATAAAGAAAGCAGTAGAATGCGGAATCGTAAATAGCATAAAAGTAAATTACTAGAATGTAAATGACAGAAATATAAATGGCTGAATTGAGAAATGGGGAATGGGTTGATCGCAGACATTAAACAAAGCTATAAAAAATGGGGAAGATAAGGATGGGGATGATTCATTGGGGTTAGGAGATGTTGCATTCTGCAGATTAACTTCAGATCATCTCTTCTTCAATCATGCAACTCATTGACCTCTTGGCAATCATGATTGATTGAATCCCAATTCCTTGGTAATTCAATCTCTCAAATCTTGATAATCAGCCAATTTCTTTGTCTAATTGCTCATGAAGAGAGATAAGCTTGGTCCCTAATTTTACCACACATCCTCATAGATTCAGATAGTGGGTATATTTAATTTTACCATATCCAATCCCAAAATCCATATCTACTCAATTTGAGAAGGGATTTCAAGCATGATTTCATGTTTCCTCTTTCAATGTTCCAATGAAATCCAAATTGCATTCAATCTCTTTTCTAAGATAATTGAACACTAAGCATGAAGAACGAAATTTCTTCTAGTAAATCAACAGAGATGAAGAGAAGAAGAAAATTCATTAGCATTAATCCATCAAGTACAACAAAGTTTCCTCCCCAATGAGAGGGAGTTTAGCTACCCATAGATTAGAGAAAAGTACCAGAGATGGAAATGTGAAGTAGAGTCAAGTAAAGTCAAAGTTCCAAGTCCCCCTTTCAGTACTTTCCAAGGGGTATTTATACTACTCCTATTACTAGAAATAAGAAAATTACAAAAAGGAAAGAAAATTACAATTAAAAACTAAATCAATTAACCATTCATTGGTGGCATGTAAGTGGCGTGTGAGCGGCGTGCCATGCCTAGAGTGTTGTTGTGGCTTGGCGTGCCACAACCAAATCTCAAGTGGCATGCCCCATGATGATGATTGACTTGGCGTGCCACGCCCAAATCTCAAGTGGCACGCCCAGTGGCGAAGTCTTCCATCTCCCTGTCTAGCAGTTTGAACTGGCGTGCCACGCCCAGACCTGGCGTGTCACGACCTCATTAAACTCTTCAATCTTCATTTCTGAAGGATTGGCTTGGCGTGCCACACACCTTGTTGTTGCATGAACATTCCTTTCTGGTCTAGTGAGCTGGCGTGCCACGCTCAATACACCAAGTGACACGCCCGTTGATGGTTGGCTTGGCATGCCACGCCTAGAGTCTCAAGTGGCACGCCCTCGATGAGTCTTCAATCTCCCATTCTGGTTGAGTGAACTGGCGTGTCATGTCCAAGACTCAAATGGCATGCCCATGATGATGGTTTGGGCTCAAAAGCTTGGCGTGCCACGCCTATAGTACCAAGTGGGACGTCCATTGAAGTTGCTTCTTCCATTCTCTTCTGGAGAGTTGTACTGGCATGCCACGCCTTAGACCTTGCGTGTCACACCCTTATAAATGTGACAAGCTCCTTCTATGGCCACTTGAACTGGCGTGCCACGCCTTCGACCTCATGTGCCATGCCCATTGTTGAACTTAGGAGCTCCTACTTCTAGTCAAGATGACTGGCGTGCCACGCCTGGCCCTGGCGTGCCAGGCCCATTATAGTTCTTTAAAACCTTTCTCTGGTCAGAATGCCTGGTGTGCCATGCCCAGCAGTGGCGTGCCATGCCCATTGTGAGGTTCAAGGATTCTTCTCTGGAAAGTGTAGTTGGTGTGCCATGCCCATAGTGAATCTTAGCCATCCCTCTTCTGGAAAATAGAGCTGGCATGCCACGCCCAATAGCTGGCATGCCACGCCCATTGTTGAGCCTGGAGTTCCCTGTCTAGACATCATAATTGGCATGCCACGCCCAAACAGTGGCGTGCCACGCCCATTGTGAATCTTGGAAAACCTTCTTTGGACATTCTGACTGGTGTTCCACGCCTAGCAATAGTGTGCCATGCCCATTGTAGTTCTTCAAGGATTCTCTTCTGGAAATTATAACTGACATGCCATGCCTAGCCTTGGCATGCCACGCCCATTAAAATTCTTCAAGGACTCCTTCCTGGGAAGTATAGTTGCCGTGCCATGCCCATCTCTGGCATGCCACGCCCATAGTAGTTCTTCAATTTTCCTTCTTGGATATCATAGCTGGCGTGCCACACTCAATGGTGGCTTACCATGCCCAGTTAAAGATCTTGGCGTTTTCCTGAAGTGACATGCCCCACACAAACACCCAGCACCTTTGCTTGCTTTCTTCTTCTTTTATTGCTCTTTTCACCTGAAATCCAAACAATAACTCATTTCAATGCAAAAAATTCATGATATAGCTCTTGTTAATGCATTGAATCAATGAGTATTTATCACTTTTATAGCCTTTTTTGATGAAAGAAAGAAATAGATGATGCAAGTCATCACTCCTGTCTCTCTATCTGATATTGCGTCTCTTCTTAAGCATCTTCTCTCCCTTTATGGTAATACTCCTGCTACTTTCTCCACTCCTCCAGGTAATTCTAAATGGTATTTTGATTCTGGTTGCTTTAATCACATGTCTCTTTTGCGTCATCTTTTCTCATCTTTGTCTACCACTACAAATGCACCTTCTGTTAGTATTCCTAATGTTTCCCTCTTGCATGCAACACACAAGGGTTCTATTTCCCAGTCAGCTCTTAATCTCCTGATACTTATTATATTCCCAAATTGAACTTTAATCTTATTTCTATTGGTCAACTTGTTGATCTTGGTTTTGATGTCAATTTTTCGATTTCTGATTGTTGTGTACAAGATCGTCGGACGAGACAAATCATCGGGACTGGACGTAAGGTCGGAAGATTGTTTGAACTCGAGAATCTTCATATTCCTCCTATGTCAAATCTCTGTGCTACTTATTCTCCATCTACCCTTCACTTATGGCATCACCGTCTTGTCCACAGCTCCTTAGAAAAATTGCGTCCTCTTGCGTCTTAGGGTGTTTTGGGTCAAATTAATAAGGAGTCTTTTGATTGCTTTTCTTGTCATACTAGCAAACAACCTGCTTTATCTTTTTACAATAATTCATCACTTGCTTGCTCTCCTTTTGATCTTATCCACTCTGATATTTGGGGCCCTGGTCCCACCGCTTCTATGGGAGGAGCTCGATACTTTGTCATTTTCATTGATGATTATTTACATTTTACTTGGGTTTATTTGATGACTAATCACCATGAGCTACCTCAGATTTATATTAACTTTGCCACTATGATTAAAACTCAGTTTTTCAAGGTCATTAAATTTTTTCGACGCAATAATGCTATGGAATACTGTGATTCCAAACTTTTATCCTTTCTTGTAGAACAGGGTACTTTGTCTGAGTTTTCTTGTCCCAGTACGTCTCAAATAAATGGATGAGCTGAATACAAACACTATCACATTCTTGACTCTATTCATGTAATTCTTCTTTCTTCTTTATGTCCTGAGCGTACTTGGGGTGAAGCTGTTTTGGTTGTGTCTGTTTTGTTCTTCTTCAACCTCATGAACATAGTAAACTTGAACCTCGGGCTCGCATGAGTTGTTTCCTTGAACATAAAGGTTATCATTGTTGGGATCCTCTCTCTAGACGTATTTGTATATCTCGTCATATTGTATTTTGGGACCAACATATATTTTCTCGGTTCTCCTTATTTAAGTACATTTCTCCTACTCAGTTACCCTTTTTCACTAACCCTAATGTTAATCTTTTTCTTTTGGTGATTCTACAGGATCTATCCCGAGTCAACATCGATAGACTCCTACTCTTCCGCCTTCTTCACGTCCTGATGATTCCAAACTGGATGATGATCCCTACCCCTACCGTCATGCCTACTCGTTCTTCTAAGGTAAGAAATTCACCTCCTCATTTTCTTGATTATCATTATTTTTTTAATATTCTTTATCAACCTGAACTTAAGACATTCAGAAAAACCTCCACAAATCCAAATTGGCAACAAGCAATGTAGGAAGAAATCCAGACACTTGAAAAAGTACACACATGGAATTTGGTTGATCCTCCTTCTTATCAGGAAGTTGTGGGTAGTAGATGGATATACAAGATCAAGACTCACTTTGATAGTTTTATTAACTATTATAAGGCACGTTGGGTTGCTCAAGGTTGTATGCAAGAGTATAGTATTGACTATGAAGAGACTTTTGCTCCTGTTGCTCGTCCCACATCTGTCGAGCTCTCCTTGCCATTGTTGTGGTCAGAAAATGGTCTCTTAGACAGATGGATGTAAAGAATTCATTTCTTAATGGGAATTTGAAAAAGAAGGTCTATATGAAACCACCTTCGGGTTATCATTGTCTTTTAGCAAAGTTTGTCTCCTTTGCAAGGCACTTTATAGTCTTAAGCAAGCTCCTCGTGAATGGTTTGACAAGTTCAGCATCACTATATGCAATCTCAGTTTCATTTGTAGCCTAGTGTGGGAATTTAAGATTCCCAACAACTTAACTGGCAAGTGCACCGAATCATCCAAGTAATACCTCAGGTGAGTGAAGGTCGATCCTACGAGGATTGTCGGACTGAGCAAGCAATGGTTATCCAGTTGGATTTAGTTAGTCAAATCAAAAAGGGTTTTGAGGGTTGAAAATGTATAAAGTAATAAATAAGCAAGTAAAGGAAGCAAATAAGGGTTTGGTGTAAAAACAGTGTGAGAAAAATAGTTAAGGCTTCGGAGATGTTTACTTTTTTGGATTGAAAGTTCTTACCAACTATTTTAACAATGTATGATTCATTCCATGGCAAACTATAAAAAAACTAAACCCTAATCCCTTAGTGATTTAGTTTCCTCTAACCTTCATTAACCGCCACTCCCGTGGTCACTCAATTCCATTTAGAGGGTTAAGTACAAAACTAGTTTATGGCCACAAAAAACCCTAATTACCCAAAGCAAAAAGGATTATATGTCACATATCCCAATTAGTTCATGTAATTAGCAGTTTAGGAGGATTTTGTTTTCACGCTATAGTTCAAGTGAGATAACTCTCCCGAAAATCACAAGAACTCATGTAGAATAAGGGGTCATACTCCCGTTCCACCCAAATTCATAAGATTAAGAATGAAAACGATCCTTAGAATTGAATCAAAATATTAATTAAAATAGAAGAATAATAGTTCTAATCCATAGAAATAAACATAGCTCTTAACCTTAACCGAGAAGTTTAGTTGCTCATGACTTATAGAGAAAACAGGGTTCTGAAAATGCGTGGAAAGGAAGAAAATCCGAATCTAAGTGATCTTTTCCCTTTTATACTAACCTAAATTGATATGGAAATAAAATAAAATAATAAATTATAAAACTAAAAGATATTGTTTGTAAAAAAAATTACAAAAAGAAATTAAAATAAAACTAATAAATGCTATATCCACTTGAGAAGCCCAAAGAGTGGAGAATTCGGCCAGCTGCTAGCGTTAAACGCCATTTTGGGCATTTAACACCCTAAGAGGAGTAGTGGCTTGCTGCTTCTAATCCGTTACTGGTGCTAAATGCTAGTTGGGCATTTGGCGCCCGCGAAGGATGCTCCAAGCTTTTTCTGTTTTTGCTCCAAACTCCGCCAAATTGCTACAAATTTCACCTGAAATCATAAAAATACCAAAACAACTCAAACTTGCAACCAAAAGAGGTTTTTGCACTAAAATCAAGTAAAAATAAATAAAATCTAACTAAGAACAACTAGAAAATGCTAAGAAAAAGGGTACAAGATGCTCATGCATCACAACCCTCATGAGAATGCTCTCTTTATTCGTAAAAGTGAACGTGGAGTTGTTCTTTTGCTTTTGTATGTTAATGACATGATCATTACTGGAGATGATATTGATGGTAACTCTGATCTTAAAGCCTCTCTTAACCATACTTTTGAGATGAAAGATCTTGGTTCTCTCAGTTATTTTCTTGGTCTCGAGGCTATAACCACAGATGATGGTATCTATCTCTCTTAAGCTAAGCATGCTTCAGATTTTCTTGCTCGCGCTGGGATTACAGAAAGTCGCACTGAGTCTACTTCCTTTGAGCCTAATATTCAATTTACTCCTATGGATGGAACTGTTTTGGATAATCCACTCTCTGTTCAATTTACATGCCCATACATCGCCTATCTAGTTCTTGTCAGCTCCTCGTACTACTCACTATGCGACTATTCTTCGCATTCTTCGTTACATCAAAGGCACTCTACTTCATGGACTTCATTTTTTTGCCCGTTTATTTTTATCCCTTCAGGCGTACTCAGATGCTGATTGTGCTGGTGATCCCATTGATTGTCGTTCTACTACTAGTTATTGCTTGTTTCTTGGTGACTGTCTCATTTCCTGGCAAGCCAAGAAGCAAACGTTCACTGCTCACTCAAGCACAGAAGTTGCATACGTGCTCTCACTGACACTACTGTGTTGGTTGTCTCAATTCATTAGCTTCTCGAAGACCTAGGTGCTCCTTAGTCATCCTCGACTGATGTTTTTTGTGACAACCACAGTGCTATTCAGATTGCCCATAATGATTTTTTCATGAATGCACCAAACACATTGAGATTGATTGTCACTTTGTTCATCAATATCTCCTACTTGATGTTGTTCGCCTCATAGCTATTAGAACTCTAGATCAGACTACAGATATCTTCACGAAAGCTCATCATCCTACTCATTTTCGAACTCTATTATCAAAACTCAAGATGGTATCTTTAGCTCCCACTTTAGTTTGCAGGGGAATGTTAGAGTATAATTAAAAGCAATTAGGATCAATTAGTATCACCTATATTTATATAGCATATCTGTGTATTTATCGTAGAATTTTGTACTTTTACTGCTTTGATTCTTCTAGCACCTATATATACCTTTGTACATTGTACATTTGACAATAACCTCAATAATACACTCTTCAGGTTACTCTCTTGTTTCTAACAAGACCATAAAAATAAGGTTTTAAAAACTGAATTGATCATTGAATTTTTCTAACTACTAATTTATTAGTTTATTGATTTAACCGTGGCCAACCAAAATAACTATTTTTTAATAAAATGATAAATAAAATATAAATAAACACACTAAAATATAGTTATAGTCTAATATAAACTTTAAAATATCATCCAAACTAAAAGTATTACATCAACTAAAATATTATAAACTCATTCAAGTACAAATTCAAAAGTCAAATAACAATGACATTAACAAAGTCAAGAATATTTTATGTACTATAATAAAAAGCAATAAATAAATGCTGATATATTTCTTTACAGTTGATAATTGTAACAATCCAGTTTCTAGCATGTCATGATCACACTAGAAGCTAGGAGTTACTAACTTGCTTCCCTTATTTTAACTATTATATATTATACTAGCGGCTTAACCGGCATTGCCGTGCCTGTTCAGCTGCTTTTTTTTATGGGATTTAAAGTTGATTATTTTAATGATTTTTAAAATTTTAAATTTAAATAACGTAAAAATAATAATATGGAATAGTCAATGATAATATAAAAATGTTCAAACAAAAATAATTATATATTACTTATCTATAAACAATAACAATATGAAAATGATTTAATTATAATGAACACATACATCACCTATCTACAAATAACATAATCCATAAAATAGTTATTATAATAATATTTTATCTTCTTCTATCTAACTCAAAGTCATAAAAATAAATATAAAAATACGATTGTTTACAAAAGATGAGCCATACTTAAAAGTCATATTTTTTCTTTGTTTATGGAACTTTTTTTTTAAGTGATAATAAGCCAAAGTACGGATCTGTATTTGAAAAATCTTTCATGTGCCTACAAAAATTGTAAAGAAGAAAAATTACTGTCTTTTTTTTGGCGATTATAGATCAAACTATAAGTAAAAATGTTAAGATAAACCTAAAGTAATTTCTGAATTTGTACCGAGTAAAAATCCTTAGCAATTCCTCACACATCTTCTTATCAATAAATTCTTGAGCCTTGAAGAACTAAAAAATTTAGAAATAAATAAAATATACCACATGCCAATACAAATTTCATTATATTTGAATGACAATTTAACAATGAAAAAAAAAATAAAACCTGTAAAATTAAAATTTCTTGTTTGAAATTGGATTTCCTACACATGCACAACAAAAGAAGCCATTAATCCCTCTGTAGAGCGTTCAAATCTATAATTATCTGATATTACCTCTATTTTGTGTGGTTTCTTAATCTAATGATAGGTACCTGCAATGTTGTTCTTTACTAACATGAGTTGGTTCCGCTTCTGTGAGTTTGTTGCTGGAAAAAGAAAAATGTTTAATTTATTATCACTGGTTTAAAATTATTTTTTGCAACTTTATTCAACATGGGAAACATAATCTCCGTTGCAATCTCAGAGTAACCATTTAATATTTTAGGCATAAACTCTATCCCTTTATTTAATGGAAAAAGAAGAGTATAGAAGGGGGGATAGATAATAAGCATATCAATAATATTCTTATTACGATGATTGCATTACCTTGTATGTTGTTGGAACAGTATTTCCTTTTTTATCATCTTCCAGAATTTGGTCTTGTCTATTTTAACCGTTCCTCCCCAACCAATAGAATAAATTTCAAAGGAATGAACCTATTAGATAACATATGATTATGATTACTAACATAGAAATAGAAGTATGTATATTTAATGCAATTTTCACAGTAATTAATTTAAAAAATTACTTTATTGTCTATTGGTTTGATTGATGCAATTACTTGCTCATCTTTCCATACACTCCAGAGACTTTGGAATCCTTCTTTCTGTAATTGATATTTGTTAATATATTTCTAGTATATCTAGTATGTCTCAGTTAATGATAATTAGTACGTACCTGTTGCGTAAAACAGATGTTCAAATTCGTTGTCTTTATCTCCTGGCATATATTGATGAGCTCCTTTGAAATCAAATTGTCTATTAAAAAAATATAAGTCATTAGTCGTCAATAAATTAAAGTTTGTATATAAAAATATCTCTATTAATGAAAAAGATTTAAAGATTAAAATTATATGAAGACTGAATTGTACCAAGAAGTAACTACACACAGATTTGCTAAGAACATAAATTACCTGTGGTGGAGGTAACAATATTTCTTTGAAAACTACATTTCTGATAAATTATCCACTTGTTCCATCTATTTTTCCTTCTTTGACTAAAATTTTATAGTTGACTGAGAAATACTTCGAGACAGAGCAACATGTAATTGCCTTTAGCTAAATACATGTTTATGGAGATAGATCCCTACTTTAGGAATGGTCTATCCTTGTGATTTGTTTATTGTTATTGCAAAACTCAACCTTACAGGAAATTTCTTCCGGATAAGTATAAAATGCAATCCTAAATTTTCTGTTATTTTGTGTTTTATCCAAGGCAAGAAAGCTCTTTTTCCACAGTGATGGCCGGTTAAAATCTCTACATCCAACATGTTTTGAAAAGTTCTACGATATAGTAACCTTGTACCATTGCATAACCTGGCCTTAGGGTCTATGTTTCTCAATAACATCAAAGGTGCACCTTTATTTACCTTCAACACATGAGGTGGCAACCCGCCTGTAGAAACTAAGTTAAGGTATTCTTGTTGATATATATTATTAGCATCTCCTTTTACCTCATCAAATGAGACTAAATTTCGTTCTTCTCCTAGAAACTGGTTGATAATTATATCATTAAGCTATTGCACATCATGATTTTTTGGCGTCAATATTGCCTTTTTTACCATGTAAGAAGCATCCCACCCATGAGATTGTAAGTTTGAAAATATTTCTTCTATTAACTTGTGTAATGATGTTTCACCCTCCCATGGAATTGTCATATTTGCTTGTATCCGTACAAAGTCTTCATGTATGGTGGGCTTAATTCCATCACTAATGCGCATAAGACACTCAGCAAAAACATGATCATTAGAAGATCGCATATTTTGTCATAAATGGAGAATTTTAGTGGAAGCCCATAAATTAGACTTAACTATAGCTGAAATCATTTGTGACTTACTACCTTTCGGTACGACAGGCACTACTTGGCGGAAATCTCCTCGTATCACCATCACTTTTCCTCCAAATGGCATATCATTTGCTAATATGTCTCTTAGAGTGCGGTCTAATGATTGCACTGATTCTTTATTTGCCATTGGTGCTTCATCCCAGATGATTGCCGTTGTTTGTCTAATCAGCTTTGCAAGATCTAATTGTTTACTTATATTGCAAATGGATGATGGTTCTAAATTAATTAGGATCTTAAATCTAGAATGGGCTGTTCGACCTCCAAACAATAATGTTGCAGCTATTCCTGATGATGCAGTTACCAAGACAATATGACCCTTATTTCTCAATTCTGCAATTATAGCTCTGTAAAGAAATGTTTTGCCTGCTTCTCCTAGCCTATTAACAAAGAACACTCTACTTTCTCTTCGATCAATTATATTCATAATGCACTTGAAAGCTTTAGATTGGTCATTGTTCAATCTTTCTATGGAACACATGTCTTTCCGGGGTACTTCGACGGACAGTTCTTCTTGGATAACTCTGGGTATCAAGTTGTCATTGTCATTTTTATGAGTAAGAGCTGGCAAATTGTATTGTGTAATATATTTTTCGTGCTAAAGGAGTATAATATATATATATCCCTGAGTAGCCGATTTGTGAACACTAAGGCTATTGTAGTACTGGTTGACGGAAAATCATCCACCATATATGATAAAAATTCATCCTATAAGCTTCTTACATCTGTAGGCTCACAAAATATTAAGATGGTTGCAAACAACCTTCGTAAAGCACATGGAAATCGTAAAACAGATGCCTTAACCAAATACACTCGGATGCTATTGTCACTCTCTATCAATCCTCAATGTTGAGCAGATTGCTTGAAGGACAAAAATTGGACCCCATTCACTGTTAGCAAGTCATCCCAACTGATTGATCCTCTGACATTAGATAACAGAAGGTGCAAATAGAATTTTTCTCCTTCTGAAAGTGATACAGTATAAATTTGACTGATGGATCCCCTCTGTGTCTTGCGCCGATGCCATTCCTTTTCCTTGTTGTGCCAAGTGTAATACTTTAGAATTTCCTTATACAAAAGATGCCTAGATTGTTGGTCCTCCTCACGATTTAAGGCAAAAAACTCAGTGAGCATTGTTCTAGAGAAATAATCATCATTAAGTATTTCAGGAATAATTTGGTGATCATAGAAGCTTAGTTGATGTTGATTTGGCAAATGAATTTGTAACCTTTCCATTGATGGATACATTTGGTAAAGGTTAAATTTAAATATTCTCCAACAAGCCTCTGGAGCAGCGATCCATCTTGCATCAACAAACTGTTGGACCTCGTCAACATTAGAACCATTGTGAACTTCCATTGCAACCCAATCTAGACCCTTGTAGCAATACTTGTAGAGATACTTTATACTCTTAATGCTACTACATATCTCAACATTAATATGGCAATCATACTTTAGTAGTAGCCAAGGGTTGTACAAAACTACCCATCTCTTGTCAACTGTGACATTTTGGTTAATTGGTATTGGAGTGTCGAATCGTCGCCTATATTGTGGATATGAGTCGTCACCTCTTCGTGTTTCTGCTGCGAACTCTTTTGGATAGTTACGCTTACATTTGCCATTTTTCATGCAGGGTGAAGATTGATTAAGTGTTCCGCAAGGACCATAAATCATATGTTTTAGCACTGCATCATGTAGGTGTGGTTCTACTTCTTTAGATGATATCTCTACACGTACCAAACTATCATAATGCTTCGTGTCAATTAACTTGTCATTGTTTTCTAAGATTAGCAACATATGTACATGTGGCAACCCTCTTTTTTGAAACTATGTGACATAAATATAGCTCTTCACCTTTCCCAAGACACACTTAATAATTACATCCTCTTTCAGCTGTTCAAATTTGGCTTAAAAAATTCTTGTTGTTAGGTCTGGACGATCTTGTAGAGTTTGAACTGGGTTGAATTCTGAAGTAATTTTAGTCTAAGATGGATTGCATGTCATTGTGAGAAAAATATCTGGCATGCCCTCTTTAAGAACAATCACCATTCCATCTTCATATTGTTGGGTCATGTCGCGACGGCTACCAATAAACGACGATGGTAATATTGTTCTTTTTCTTCCAACATTTTCTGAGGATAAATATAGACAAAAATATTATTATTTTTAATAATTATTTTAGGTAATTCTTAATGATTTACAAAGTAGCAATTAGATACAATAATATTTACCTACATTGGTTTCTCCTGTCTGCAAGGCATCTTGTAAGCCTTGGTATAATTCAGCCCGTAATTTCTTCTGTCTAGTTCGAACCTATCTTAACTTTCCAGTTTCAATTTTCACATAGTTATCAACAACATATTATTTTAGTAGTCACCCTGCTTGCAATATGGTGGAATGATCATCGGGGAGGATCTACAAATTTTTAAGAATTTGCAAAAAAGATTAGATACATTGAACAATTTTTTGGTAGAATTTTATTGAAGTCTATACTGCGTAGGAAATGGGGATTTGTACCTGGAACATATAGCTATTATATGTTCGGCATGATACTTTGCCGCCACTTTGACTTCGAGTATTTCCAAATGGAAAAAAGAAGAGGATATTGTAGTGGATCATAATAGCCAACGAATTCCTGAATCCTTTGTAGGCTACCAGCATGAGTTTGCACCTTAATATCTCGCCCACGAATCGTTATTTCAACGTCATCACCAAAAATTATAGCTGCTACGTGGGAGCAGTTGGAAGACTATATTGTGGCTAATTTGCAGGTTGCTCTCTAATGACCAAACTACACTCATGTACATCTAACCGTTGTGCAAGCTGGCGAAACACATGGAAAAAAGGATAATACCAATGTAACAATTGTTGTAACTTAAAAACTAATGTTTCATGCAGCTGTTTGTTCTCTAGCATCCTATTCTGCAACTTGTGCTCAGTATCATATATGTACAGTTGCAAAAAACGTGGTCATGTGTCCTGATCTGGATAAAATCCCCCTATACTGTGATATATTGAGCCTTGAGCACGAAATGTATATATACCACAACCTATTATAGCCAGTTGTTTGTCTATGTGCACACCACACGAAGTGAAGGAAAATACATGATTGTATCCATGAATATGTTTTCTAAAATGGTTTCCTTTTGCAGAGGGATCCAGGAAGATTTCAAGCAATTCTTGAGGAGCATTTACTTGGGGAAGAGAAACTTGTCCCCCATTACAGCACATCTCGAACGTTTCATGGTGAAATAGACGTGCGCTACAGTAATGACATGTCCTTGGGATTGGTAGCAGAGTTCGAATTATTGTTGCATCCTCTTGAAAATTTTGAGCACAATTGTGGGATGCTCGAACATTTTGTCTAATTTCTGTACTCGTATTAAATTTATATATATTTGGTTACATTCATAATGAAAATCAGAAAATGATTAATTTTGTACCAACTTAAAAAAAGGTACTTTGTTGATTATAAATACGAAGAATTACTTCCATTATAGTGATCATAAAAAAGAGATAAGTTACTATCAAATAGTTAAGTGATGTTTCAATAATTTTTTTTAACTTTGTTACACTGTATAATATTGTGATGTTGTTTGACTTTATATTTTTCAAATTTTGTTATTCAGATGTATTTAACAACCTTAATTCTAAAATATTTTATTTTATTCTTTATAAAGATATTTTTTATTCGTTAAATAAATATTTTTATTTTTTTATTTAATTATAAAGAAATATTATTTATTGTGTAGCAAAATAGTTTTATTCTTTTTTTAATAAAATCATTTTGTTTTCTTTTATTTGAAACTGTTATAACCAAGTTAACATCACATACGATCTATAATAACATTATATTATTTTAAGAGCAATGCTAGGGGGCCAGCAACATTTGTGATTGGTAGCCATCAATTAGCCATCAATAATGATTTGATGGTGTGAAATTGGTGTGATATTTCATCTAATGGCTCACCTTTCTCTGCTGGTTACATGCTGGCCAAAATGCAATAAAATTGTTGGCCCCCTAGACTTTTCCTTATTTTAAATGTTTATTATTTCCTTGTTCCATTATATATTTTTGTTTATATGTTAACATTATGTTTGTTATGGACTATTTTTTTTAGATTAAATAGTCAATACAGTATACTTTGAGTCTGAAATATATAAAAGTTTTTTTAAGAATGCTATCTTTATATATCATAATTTTTTTGTATAAAGCTCCCAGTTGGATCAGTTGTCTTATAGCATTTTTTAGTTAATTATCTTATATAGGGCATGGCAATTTTTTCCTTTGGCTAAATTTTTTAGTTTGTATGTTTTGTTTCATATTTTTAAATGTTTAGATATTACTAATCGAAGTAATACAATACATGACGATAATATTGGTTCGTATTTTATTTATTCTACTACTTCTAATAATTTTTATTTTGTATGCTTTCGCCTAGAGATGCCATTTTAATTTTTACTATTCATTTTATTTCCTAAAATATATTTTATTTAATTATTTTATTTTGTCATACTTGTGTGAATTATAACAAAATGATTCAACAAAATATAAAGTATTTTAAATTAACTATTTTTTTTCATTTTCACTAAAGTTTACATACTTTTTCATTTTAATTGGTAAATAAATATTTTAAGTATCATTTTGGTTTGTATAAAACTTTTTGTATATAGATTTTAATTTTTTTTGTTAGGCACTATCACTCTCTTTTATAATTGGTTCTTGTAATGATCTTAAATAAATAAATAAATTTTTTAACATCAATGATGCTCACACTTAATGTTTACTATGAATACATTAATATGCTAACATATAAGGATAAAATAATAATTTTTTTATAAATTTATTTACCTATTAAAATTGTGTAACAATACTAAATATATAAAGAAAAAAAGTAGAATACTAACCAATTATATTTTTTTCACGTCTACTGTTTTGATCAGATCTATTTCCATGAATTTCTGATAGTATGTAAAAAGAACACATTAACAAAATTATGGAATTGTTCAATGAATTAAGTTTGTACAGTATCAGTGGTAATTGAGAGGTTACTTTATAAGAAACAAATCATACAAAATTAAATTGATTGGAAGTAATAGAATACGTAGAATATCTATCAATATTATAATTATCCAAACTCTGAATAACTAAAAAAATAGATAGTGACACGTAAAAAACAAATACATGATAGGCCGTTTGAGTTCCCGTAAAAAGTTACCATTTGAAAAATGATTCAAGTGTAACCGTATAATAAATTTATTAAGTGAAAAAATTATCATTTATAATTTATAATGTTATATATATTTATTAAAAATATTTGAACCTTTGTTTTGTATTAAATAAAATGTTTGAAAGAATTGTAGAATATTAAAAATAATATGAAATGTAAAATTCTATTAAATATTAATTGGACTACTGTTATTATGAGCATCTGAATAATAGCAATCATATTATTGAAACGACAATAATATATTTTAAATGATTATATTTTACAATGTATAATTATTCTTTAGGGATAAGTAATTCCTGAATATAAAAATTATATTAAAATTGTAGCTTAATAATTATATTAAAAATGGTAAATTTATCAATTTAAATTTATATAGTGAAGAAATTGCCACTTCTGATATATCTAGTTTTTTGAAGGAAAAGTATATAAAAAAAATATCAGAATTATCAACTATTTTTTTCTGTTATACAGTGAACAAATTTAAATTACAATTATATTATTACACATATATCTAATATAATTTTTTTATAATGATACGGCAGAACATTTTATATTCTTATAATAATATTATTTAAGACAATAATGAAAGATTTATTGAATCAAAATTTAAGAAAAAATAAATTACTTTTAACTAAATAAATATATGGGAGTCCTATCCATATTTATTACCATTTGGTCTATTACTTGAATCAGTTGCGCTTTTATTATGAGTATCTAAATATTTAAAAAATTTATTGTTAGCATGAAAATAATGTATGTTGAGAACATAAGACTACATTCGGTAGATAAATTACAGATAAATAGTACTAAGAGTACATTCACATAGATATATTGTAGAAATAATTCAAATTAAATGGCAAACTAAATTGTAAAAAAAAAATGTTAAAAAAATATACCAGAATTATCCACTAAGTTTTTTGTTACAGAATCAAAAAAATTAATAACAAATATATTATTAAATATTGAGCATATATATTTTTCTTATAATAATATAGTTATAAAAATTTTATATCTGTATAATATTATATTAAAAAATTAAGAAATTATCTAATAATTGAGATTATAATTATGTAAAGTACATTAAGACAATATAATAATATCTATAATAATATTATTTAGGCCAATAACAAAAGGTTTATTGAATAAAAATTTAAGGAAAAATAAATTATTATTAATTAAATAAATATAAATATACAGGATTTCTATCCATATTTGGACCATTTGGTATATTACTTGAACCAGCTCCGTTGTTATTATGAGTATCTGTGTATTTAGAAAATTTATTATTAAAATAAAAATAATGTAAATTTGATAATTTAAGGGTACACTCAAGAGATAAATTATACATAATTGGTACTAAGAGTACAGTAACAAAGATATATCGTAAAAAATAATTCATATTAAATGATAAACTAATAACATAAATTTATTAATGGGAAGTATAACTTAGAGTACCTTATACAGAGTATTGACGAGTGGGTATATTTGTGATATCTTGTATTGGTGTTATCATGTTAGTTGGACCACTAAATGTATCGATTTGTTTTCCTCGTCTAATACTCTCTCGGTAACTGGCACACCTGATGCCAAGGCATCTTAGACTAGTTTCACTAGCCTTTTTCTTAGTTTTTATTAGGTTTTATGCACTTTCTTGAGCAATAAGTAAACGTTTGGATGAAAGTTTCATGCATACCTTGATTTATTCAAACATGGTTAAATTGAAGCATTTTCATGAGATTTATGCTATATTTACTTGTGTGTTAAGAATGATGCAAACACTTGTGAATCTAGCAAAGCTTTTATGCATGTACTGGTTGATGATAGGTGAAAAGAAGCAAGGAAGAATGATGGAAATAAGCTGAAGAATGGCCATAGAAAGAAGAAAGGAAAACAACGTTGTTGGCCAATGTTGGCTCATCAACGTTGCCTCAAACATTGGAGGAAGGGGCTGCAACGTTCTGTAATTGCTGGTGCCAACGTTGGAGGGAACGTTGGCTCACCAACGTTACCTCCAACGTCTTTAATGAGACTTAAATCTGGAATTGTGAAAATTGCCTTGTGTGTGTACGCACAGCGTTGTGTGCATACGCACAAGAAGAAAAATTCAAGGTGTGCGCACGCATAAGGCAGCGTGCGTACGGACAAGGAGCAATGTTGGAGGCAACGTTGGCAATCCAACGTTGGGTCCAACGTCTGCGATAAAGTCTCAAAACTGGAGCTGCGAAGTTTGCCTTGTGTGCATATGCATAGTGTAGTGTGCGTACGCACAAGAAGAAAAATTGAGAGTGTGCACACGCACAAGGCAGCATGCGTACACACAAGTGGGCAACGTTTGAGGAAACATTGGCAATCCAACGTTTGGTCCAACTTCTGTGATGGATTTCCAAAATTGAGCTGCCAAGAATGCCTTGTGTGCGTACGCACAACCAAGTGTGTGTATGCACAAGTAGAAAAATTGAAGGTGTGCGCACGCACAAGGCAACATGCATACGCACAAGTAGGCAGCATTGGACGTAACGTTGGGGAACCAATGTTGAGGCAAACGTTAGAGGCAACCCAATCATTTTTCAAATAACATTTAGCTCAACGTTTTCCTGCTAACGTTGATCACCAACGTTACTACCAGTAGCACTATAATTGAGCACCATGCAAAGCATGAACGTTAATTGGCCAACGTCCATCCTCAAAACCATTGAAAGCCACTTTAACTTGATTTAACAAAAGGCCAAGGCCTTCATCCAAGACTTGAAGACCAATTGAAGAAAGTGTATAAATAGTAGAGAGTTTAAGTTAGACAGGAGCTTTTTAGCCAGATTGGGATCTGGATCTAGAATTAGAACTCTGCAATCATTTCTTTTGTACTTTCTATATTTTTTCTGCACTTTTCTTTGTTTTTTATTTGAATTGAGCTATGAACAACTAAACCCATCTTCATTGGGTTAGGGAGCTCTGTTGTAATTCAATGGATCAATATTAGTTTTCATTCTCCTTCTTCTATGTTTTCTCTTGATTCTGCTAGAAAGCTTTCGGACTTCATCTAATTGGGTAATTGTCTTGGAAAAAAAATTATTCATATATGGATTTTCTCTGAACCTTGAAAGAGGAATTAGGAAATCATGCTAGAAATGCTTTCTCATGTAGGACCGGATTGGGGGTTGGATGGATATAGTGACATATAATTCTACCAATACTTTGATTTGGAAATACATGTGGTATAATCGGTGACCACACTTCATCTCTTCCCTTGAGCAATTAAATCAAGCAATTGGTCAATTGTCCATGCTTAGAGAGATTGGATTGCCAAGGAATTGAGATCCAGTCACCTAAGGTTGCCAAGGAGATCAAATGCATTGATTGAGGAAAAGATGAAAACGAACTTGATCTAGAAAATTATAACATCTCCTGACCCCAATGAGCTTCCCCATTTTTGATCTTACCCATTCTCTTTAATTCTGCCTTTTACTTGATGCTCAATTACCCTACTCCCATTTAATTTCGTGCAATTTAAGTTTCTGCAGTTAATTTCCTTGCAATTCTACCTTCTACAATTTAGGTTTTGTCATTTACATTCTGCTATTTACATTTCTTGCCATTTAAGTTTCCCGCCATTTAAATTCTTGCAACTCTCAATTCAATTTTGAATTAGTTCAACAAGAACACTCCTCTTATTAAAATTGATCAACCAATCAATCCCTGTGGGATTCGACCTCACTCTACTGTGAGTTTTTACTTGACGACAATCTGGTGCACTCGCCGGTGGAAATTTGTTGAGAGACAAGTTTTCATGCATCAAGTTTATGGCACCGTTGCCGGGGATTGATTATGCATTGACAATGATTAAATTGGAGGATAACTATATTGAACATTTTTCTTTTCTTTTGTTAATTAATTCCAATTCCAGTTGTTTACTGTTATTTTCTGCAATTCTAGCTATTTTTCTTTGTTCATTTACTTTCCAGCTCAACTAATCCACTAACTCCACTAACTGTTTGATTAATTGCTCTAACCACTCTAACCATAATTTTCACTAACAGTGAACTCTTCACTTGCTATTTGCTGTTTGTTTTGCTGGGTGTATGACAGGTAGAAGAGGAGCCTCAACCTCTTTTGATAATGAACCTGAGAGGACCTTCCTTAGATTAAGGAGGAAAGCAAGAGGCAAATCCATAGTTGGAGAATAAGAGTTGGAAGAAGATCTGGACGTTGCTATGGAAGAAGAGGTTCATAACCATGCTGGAGAAGGTGTAGCCAATCATGCTAGGCAGGAGAGAAGAGTTTTAGGATCTTACATCAACCCAAACCCAGGAAATTGTGGAAGCATCATTCTAAAACCAACCATCCATGCCAATAATTTCGAATTAAAGCCTCAACTCATTACCCTTGTCCAAAATAATTGCTCATTTGGAGGGAGTGCCCAACAAGACCCCAAACAACATCTAACCGCCTTCTTGAGAATATGTGATACTGTGAAGTCCAATGGTGTTCATCCTGACACCTATAGATTGCTTTTGTTCCCATTCTCTCTTAAGGACTACTGATGCTGTTGGATTCTGACCTCATTGCACTCGAAATATATTTTCTAGCGCTATAGAACTTCAAATGGCGCAACCTCAATTGCATTAGAAAGTAGACATCCAGGGCTTTCCAGCAATATATAATACTCCATACTTTATTTGAGTTTAGATGACGCAAATTGGCGTTTAACGCCAGTTCCATGCTGCATTCTGGAGTAAAACACCAGAAACACGTCACAAACCAGAGTTAAACGCCAAAAACACGTTACAACTTGGCGTTTAACCCCAAGAGAAGCCTCTACACGTGTAAAGCTCAAGCTCAACCCAAGCACACACCAAAGTAGGCCCCGAAAGTGGATTTCTGCACTTAGACTTATTTATGTAAACCCTAGTAACTAGTTTAGTATAAATAAAACTTTTTACTATTGTTCTAAGCGTCTTGTCTTTGGATGGATCTTTAATTAGTGTATGCGATTTTAGAACTTCATGGAGGCTGGCCATTTGGCCATGCCTGAACCATTATCACTTATGTATTTTCAACGGTGGAGTTTTTACACACCATAGATTAAGGTGTGGAGCTCTGCTGTTCCTCGAGTATTAATGCAATTACTATTATTCTTCTATTCAATTCAGCTTATTCTTATTCTAAGATATCCGCTGCACTTCAACATGATGAATATGATGATCTGTGACACGCATCATCATTCTCACCTATGAACGCGTGCCTGACAACCACTCCTGTTCTACCTTAGAGAGCGCGTGTCTCTTAGCCTCCATTCCAAAAGATCGGAGTCTTCGTGGTATAAGCTAGAATTATTGGTGGCCATTCCTAAGATCCGGAAAGTCTAAACCTTGTCTGTGATATTCCGAGTAGGATCTGAGATGGGATGACTGTGACGAGTTTTAAACTCGCGAGTGTTGGGCGTAGTGACAGACGCAAAAGAATCACTGGATTCTATTCCAATATGATCGAGAACCGACAGATGATTAGCCGTGCTGTGACAGAGCATTTGGACCATTTTCACTGAGAGGATAGGAAGTAGCCATTGACAATGGTGACGCCCTACATACAGCTTGCCACAGAAAGGAGTAAGAATGATTGGATGAAAGCAGTAGAAAAGCAGAGATTCAGAAGGAACAAAGCATCTCCATACACTTATCTGAAATTCCCACCAATGATTTACATAAGTATCTCTATCTCTATTTTATGCTTTATTTATCTTTATATTCAAAAACCATTATAACCATTTGAATTCGCCTAACTAAGATTTACAAGATGACCATAGCTTGCTTCATACCAACAATCTCCGTGGGATCGACCCTTACTCACGTAAGGTTTATTACTTGGACGACCCAGTGCACTTGCTGGTTAGTTGTGCGAAGTTGTGACAAAGTGTGATTCACGTTTGAGAGCTCCAAGTTGTTGGCGCCATTGTTGATGATCACAATTTCGTGCACCAAGTTTTTGGCGCTGTTGCCGGGGATTGTTTGAGTTTCCACAACTGACGGTTCATCTTGTTGCTCAGATTAGGTAATTTTCTTCTTATTTTATTTTCAAAAAGTTTTCAAAAATCTTTGAAAATTTTTTTTCTTTTTCGTTTTTCTAAAAATAATTTTTGAAAAAATACAAAAAATAATAAAATCATAAAAAATAAAAATATTTTTGTGTTTCTTGTTTGAGTGTAGTGTCAATTTTTAAGTTTGGTATCAATTGCATGTTTTTAAAAAAATTTGTGCATTTTTCGAAAACTCATGCACGGTGTTCTTCATGATCTTCAAGTTGTTCTTGGTAAGTCTTCTTATTTGATCATCATACTTTCTTGTTTTGTGTCTTTTGTTGTTTTTCATATGCATTTTTGCGTTCATAGTGTCTAAACATGAAAAATTTATAAGTTTGGTGTCTTGCATGTTTTTCTTTTCTTGAAAATTTTTCAAAACTAAATCTTGATGTTCATCATGATCTTCAAAGTGTTCTTAGTGTTCATCTTGACATTCATAGTGTTCTTGCATATTTTCTTTGTTTTGATCTTAATTTTTCATGTTGTGAGTCATATTTGTATTTTTCTCTCTCATCATTAAAAATTCAAAAAATAAAAAAATATCTTTTCCTTATTTTACTCATAAAATTCGAAATCTTTGGGTTGACTTAGTAAAAAAATTTTAAAATTAGTTGTTTCTTGTTAGTCAAGTCAAGATTTCAATTTTGAAAACCTTATCTTTTCAAAATTTTTTTCAGAAATCAAATGTTTTTTATTTTTCTTATTTTCAAAAATTTTAAAAAGTGATTTCAAAATCTTTTTCTTAATTTCATTTTAAAATTTCAAAAACTTTACTTACAATTAATGTGATTGATTCAAAAATTTGAAGTTTGTTACTTTCTTGTTATGAAAGGTTCAATCTTTAAATTCTAGAATCATATCTTTTAGTTTCTTGTTCGTCAAGTAATCAATTTTAATTTTAAAAATCAAATCTTTTTAATTTCATTTTCAAATCTTTTTCAACTAACTAATTGACTTTTTATTTGTTTCTAATCTTTTTCAAAACCACCTAACTACTTTTCTCTCTCTAATTTTCGAAAATTTCCTCACTCTTTTTCAAAATTCTTTTAATTAACTAATTGTTTTAAATTTTAATTTTAATTGTATTTCTTCTCTCAATTTTCGAAAATCACTAACTATTTTTCAAAAACAATTTTCAAAATTCTCTCCCTCTTATCTCTTTCTATTTATTTAGTTAATTACTAACACTTCTCTTCATCTAAAAAATCAAACTCACTCTTTTCCTCTATTTTCGAATTTTTCTTATCCTTCTTCTATTCTTTTCTTCTTCTACTCACATAAAGGAATCTCTATACTGTGACATAGAGGATTCCTCTTCCTTTTCTGTTCTCTTCTTTTTCATATGAGTAGGAGTAAGGACAAGGACATTCTTGTTGAATCAGATCCTGAACCTAAAAGGACTCTGAAGAAGAAGCTAAGAGAAGCTAAAGCACAATAATCCAGAGAAAACCTTACAGAGAATCTCGAAAAAGAAAGAGACATGGCCGAACCCAATAACAATGGTGGAGGCGCAAGGAGGATGCTTGGTGATTATACTACACCTACTTCCAATTTTTATGGAAGAAGCATCTCAATCCCTGCCATTGGAGCAAACAATTTTGAGCTGAACCCTCAACTAGTTGCTCTAATGCAGTAGAACTGCAAGTTCCATGGACTTCCATCAGAAGATCCCTATCAGTTTTTAACTGAATTCTTGCAGATCTGTGATACTGTTAAGACTAATGGAGTAGATCCTGAAGTCTACAGGCTTATGCTTTTCCCCTTTGCTGTAAGAGACAGAGCTAGAACATGGTTGGACTCACAACCTAAAGATAGCCTGGACTCTTGGGATAAGCTGGTCACGGCCTTCTTGGCCAAGCTCTTTCCTCCTCAAAAGCTGAGCAAGCTTAGAGTGGATGTTCAGAATTTCAAGCAAAAAGATGGTGAACCCCTCTATGAAGCTTGGGAAATACAAGCAGTTGACCAAAAAGTGTCCTTCTGGCATGCTTTTAGAGTGGACCATTTTAGATGTATTTTATGATGGTCTATCTGAGCTTTCTAAGATGTCACTGGACCATTCTGCAGGTGGATCCATTCACCTAAAGAAAACGCCTGCAGAAGCTCAAGATCTCATTGACATGGTTGCAAATAACCAATTCATGTACACCTCTGAGAGAAATCATGTGAGTAATAGGATGCCTCAGAGGAAGGGAGTTCTTGAAATTGATGCTCTGAATGCCATATTGGCTCAGAATAAAATGTTGACTCAGCAAGTCAACATGATTTCTCAGAGTCTGAATGGATTGCAAAATGCATCCAACAGTACTAAAGAAGCATCTTCTGAAGAAGAAGCTTATGATTCTGAGAACCCTGTAATGGCAGAGGTAAATTACATGGGTGAAGCCTTTGGCAACACCTATAATTCCTCATGGAGAAATCATCCAAATTTCTCATGGAAGGATCAACAAAAGCCTCAATAAGGCTTTAATAATGGTGGAAGAAAAAGGTTTAGCAATAACAAGCCTTTTCCATCATCTTCTCAGCAACAGACAGAGAATTCTGAGCAGAGCCCCTCTAGCTTAGCAAACATAGTCTCTGATCTATCTAAGGCCACTTTAAGTTTCATGAATGAAACAAGGTCCTCCATTAGAAAATTGGAGGCACAAGTGGGCCAGCTAAGTAAGAAAATCACTGAAACTCCTCCTAGTACTCTCCCAAGCAATACAAAAGAGAATCCAAAAAGAGAGTGCAAGGCCATTAATATAATCAAAATGGCCAAATCCAAAGAGGAAGGGGAGGACGTGAATCCCAATGAGGAAGACCTCATGGGACGTCCTCCAAACAGAAAGGAGTTCCCTATTGAGGACCTAAAGGAATTTGAGGATCATATAGAGACCATAGAGATTCCATTAAACTTCCTTCTGCCATTCATGAGCTCTGAGAACTATTCTTCCTCTGAAGAGGATGAGGATGTAACTGAAGAGCAAGTTGCTCAATATCTAGGAGCCATCATGAAGCTGAATGCCAAGTTGTTTGGTAATGAGACTTGGAAAGGTGAACCTCCCTTGCTCATTAGTGAACTAGATACATGGGTTCAGCAAACTCTACCTCAAAAGAAACAAGATCCTGGTAAATTCTTAATATCCTATACCATAGGCACCAGGACCTTTGAAAAGGCTCTATGTGACCTGGGGTCAGGTATAAATCTTATGCCACTCTCTGTAATGGAGAAACTGGGGATCTTTGAGGTACAAGCTGCAAAAATCTCATTAGAGATGGTAGACAAGTCAATAAAACAGGCTTATGGATTGGTAGAGGACGTGTAAGTGAAGGATAAAGGCCTTTATATCCCTACTGATTTCATAATCCTAGACACTGGGAAGGATGAGGATGAATGCATCATCCCTGAAAGATCCTTCCTAGCCACAGCAAGAGCTGTGATTGATGTTGACAGAGGAGAGCTGGTCCTTCAATTAAATGGGGACTACCTTGTGTTTAAAGCTCAAGGATCATCTTCTGCAACCATGGAGAGGAAGTATGAAAATCTTCTCTCAATACAGAGTCAAACAAAGCCCCCACAATCAAACTCTAAGTTTGGTGTTGGGAGGCCACAACCAAACTCTAAGTTTGGTGTTGAACCCCCACATTCAAACTCCAAGTTTGGTGTTGGGAGGTCCCAACAATGCTCTAAACTTCTGTAAAGCTCCATGAGAGCTCACTGTCAAGCTATTGACATTAAAGAAGTGCTTATTGGGAGGCAACCCAATTTTTATTTATCTATATTTCTATTGTTCTTTTATGTTTTATTAGTTTTATGATCATGTGGAGTCACAAAATAATTGCAAAAATTAAAAATAGAATCAAAAAATAGCAGAAGAAAAAGCACACCCTGGAGGAAGAGCTGTCTGGCGCTTAAACGCCAGAAACAAGCATCTGTCTAGCGTTTAACGCCAGAAACAAGCACCAAGCTGGCATTTAAAGCCAGAAACAAGCATCAGGCTGGCGTTAAACGCCAGAAATAGGCTACATCTGGGCGTTTAACGCCAGAAACAAGCTACAGTCTGGCATTAAACGCCAGGATTGCATACAGAGGGCGTTTTACATGCCTAAAAGGTGCAGGGATGAGAAATCCTTAACACCTCAGGATCTGTGGACCCCATAGGATCACCTCAGGATCTGTGCACCCCACAGGATCCCCACCTACCCCATCTCCCTCTCTCACACCTTTTCATAACACTCTTCCCCAAACATCATTCCCAATCACCTCAATCACTCTTCCCCATCACCTCTTCACCACTCACATCCATCCTCTCTTCCCCAAAAACCCCACCCTACATAACCAAACCATAAACCCCTCTCCCTCCACTATATAAACACCTCCATCCTTCTTCATTTTCACACATCACTACCCTCTTTTCTCCCCCTTGGCTGAAACCCACACCTCTCTCTCTCTCTTCTATATCTTCTTCTTCTTCTTCTTCTATTCTTTCTTCTTTTGCTTGAGGGCGAGCAACATTCTATGTTTGGTGTGGTAAAAGCATAGCTTTTTTGTTTTTCCATAACCATTTGTGGCACCTAAGATCGGAGAAACCTCTAGAAAGAGGAAAGGGAAGACAATTGCTTCCACCTCTGAGTCATGGGAGATGGAGAGATTCATCTCGAAAGCCCATCAAGACCACTTTTATGAAGTTGTGGCCAAGAAGAAGGTGATCCCTGAGGTCCCTTTCATGCTCAAGAAAAATGGGTATCCGGAGATCTGACATGAGATCCAAAGAAGAGGTTGGAAAGTTCTTACCAACCCCATTCAACAAGTCAGAATCTTAATAGTTCAAGAGTTCTATGCCAATGCATGGATCACTAGGAACCATGATCAAAGTATGAACCCAAATCCAAATAATTATCTTATAATAGTTCGGGGGAAATGCTTAGATTTTAGTCTGGAGAACGTAAGGTTGGCGTTAAACTTGCCTATGATGCAAGAAGACGCACGCCCATACACTAGAAGGGTCAACTTTGATCAAAGGTTAGACCAAGTCCTCATGGACATATGTGTAGAAGGTGCTCAATGGAAAAGAGACTCAAAAGGCAAGCCGGTTCAATTGAGAAGACTAGACCTTAAGCCTGTGGCTAGAGGATGGTTGGAGTTTATCCAACGCTCCATCATCCTCATTAGCAACCGATCCGAAGTAACTGTGGATCGGGCCATCATGATCCATAGCATCATGATTGGAGAGGAAGTAGAAGTTCATGAAGTCATCTCTCTAGAACTCTACAAAGTAGCTGAAAAGCCCTCCACCTTGGCAAGGCTAGCTTTTCCTCATCTCATTTGCCATTTATGCTACTTAGCTGGAGTTGTCATAGAAGGAGACATCCTCATTGAAAAGGACAAGCCCATCACTAAGAAGAGGATGGAGCAAACAAGAGAGCCTATCCATGGATCTCAAGAGACGCATGAGGAAGCTCATCATAAAGAAATCCCTAAGATGCCTCAAGGGATGCATTTTCCTCCAAACAATTATTGGGAACAACTCAACACTTTTCTAGAAGGATTAAGTCATGACATGAACCAATTAAGGGTGGAACACCAAGAGCACTCCATCATTCTCAATGAGATTAGAGAAGATCAAAGAGCTCTGAGGGAGGAGCAACAAAGGCAAGGAAGAGACATAGAGGAGCTCAAGAACACCATTGGTCCTTCAAGAAGAAGGCGCCACCCTCACTAAGGTGGACTCATTCCTTAACTTCCTTGTTCTTATCTCTCTATTTTTTGACTTTATGCTTTATGTTTGTCTATGTTTTAAGTCTTTACTACATGATCATTAGTATTTAGTAACTATGTCTTAAGACTATGAATAATTCCATGAATCTTTCACCTTTCTTAAATGAAAAATGTTTCTAATACAAAAGAACAAGAAGTACATGAGTTTCGAATTCATCCTTGAAATTAGTTTAATTATATTGATATGGTGACAATACTTTTTGTTTTCTCAATGAATGGTTGAACAGTGCATATTTTTGATCTTGTTGTTTATGAATGTTAAAATTGTTGCCTCTTGAAAGAATGATGAAAAAGAGAAATGTTATTGATGATTTGAAAAATCATAAAATTGATTCTTGAAGCAAGAAAAAGCAGTGAATAACAAAGCTTGCAAAAAAAAAAAGAAAAAGCAAGCAAAAAAGCCAATAGCCCATAAAACCAAAAGGCAAGGGTAAAAAGGATCCAAGGCTTTGAGCATCAATGGATAGGAGGGCCCAAGGAAATAAAATCCAGGCCTAAGCGGCTAAATCAAGCTGTCCCAAACCATGTGCTTGTGGCATGCAGGTCCAAGTGAAAAGCTTGAGATTGAGTGGTTAAAGTCGTGATCCAAAGCAAAAAGAGTATGCTTAAGAGCTCTGGACACCTCTAACTGGGGACTTTAGCAAAGCTGAGTCACAATCTGAAAAGGTTCACCCAGTCATGTGTCTTTGGCATTTATGTATCCAGTGGTAATACTGGAAAACAAAGTGCTTAGGGCCACGACCAATACTCATAAAAGTAGTTGTGTTCAAGAATCAATATACTTAACTAGGTGAATCAATAACACTATCTGAACTCGGAGTTCCTATGGATGCCAATCATTCTAAACTTCAAAGGATAAAGTGAGATGCCAAAACTGTTCAGAAGCAAAAAGCTACAAGTCCCGCTCATCTAATTAGAATTAATATTCATTGATATTTTGAGATTTATAGTATATTCTCTTCTTTTTATCCTATTTGGTTTTCAGTTGCTTGGGGACAAGCAACAATTTAAGTTTGGTGTTGTGATGAGCGGATAATTTATAGGCTTTTTGGTATTGTTTTTAGGTAGTTTTTAGTAGGATCTAGCTACTTTTAGGGATGTTTTTATTAGTTTTTATGCAAAATTCACATTTCTATACTTTACTATGAGTTTGTGTGTTTTTCTGTGATTTCAGATATTTTCTGGCTGAAATTGAGGGACTTGAGCAAAAATCTGATTCAGGCTGAAAAAGGACTACTGATGCTATTGGATTCTGACCTCCCTGCACTCGAAATAGATTTTCTGGACCTACAGAACTCCAAATGGCGCCCTTTGAATTGCGTTGGGAAGTAGACATCTAGGGCTTTCCAGCAATATATAATAGTCTATACTTTATTCGAGTTTAGATGACGCAAACTGGTATTCAGCGCCAGTTCCATGCTGCATTCTAGAGTAAAACGCCAGAAACACGTCACAAACCAGAGTTAAATGCCAAAAACATGTTAGAACTTGGCGTTTAACCCCAAGAGAAGCCTCTACACGTGTAAAGCTCAAGCTCAACCCAAGCACACACCAAAGTGGACCCCTGAAGTGGATTTTTGCACTTAGACTTATTTCTGTAAACCCTAGTAACTAGTTTAGTATAAATAGAACTTTTTACTATTGTAGTAAGCGTCTTGTCTTTGGATGGATCTTTGACATGGCGGAAATTGGCGAGTTAAGAAATTATTAATAGAAATATGTTGCAAGTACAGTCCTTAACCAGCCGAAAATCCGCTTATCAATTTAGAGGGGTTGTCACAATATTGAAATTAAAATACTGGGAGTATGAATCCCAGGTCGTCTCCCAACGAGTTGCAGAAAGATGTGCTATTTTATCAATCAGGTGTTTTCAAAAATGGTTGAGTTGATAAACAGGAAATTAATTTAGAGAATTTAATTAATTTTAAATAAAAGTCTTGACTGGGAGTAGATTAGTTGGAAGCCATATTCTTGTTGAAGTACTCTCAAGATTAATTAATGATTGGAAGTTGCTTTACTTAGTTATCCCTTACTAGGTAAAGGAAAGTCAAGCAAGCTGGAAATCTGTTTCTAGTCACAAGTCCTAATCCTCTCCCTTGGGAAGGACTAGTGTCAATGATTAGAGGGTGCTCCAACAATAAATCCAATTATAATTTCTCTCTTGAGTAATTCAGCTCAAGGTTTCCTTTCAATCATCTCCCAATCAAGTTATTGAACTACTCACTCATCATAATTATAAACTTCACAGAATCAATGGGGAAAATAAAAGAAGACATAATAAATAATAATGAAAGGGATTAATTGAAAATAAAAATAGTCTATATTAATAACTTGTGAAAATAATTCAATGTCAACTCTGGGGGAATTAAGAATATGGAAGAATAAATGAAAAGTAAATAACAGAATATAATGACTAGTACCGGAGGTAGACTCTTCTCAAGAGCTAATGCCAAAACCTTCAAAATCCTAATTATGAATGTTCAAG
The DNA here is from genome assembly GCF_003086295.3 of Arachis hypogaea. Taxonomy (NCBI): domain Eukaryota; kingdom Viridiplantae; phylum Streptophyta; class Magnoliopsida; order Fabales; family Fabaceae; genus Arachis; species Arachis hypogaea. Next base: position 65,063,187 of record NC_092038.1, on the reverse strand, counting down.
TGAGTAAAACCTAGGGGAGAACTAAATTCGGATCTAAAAACTAAAAGTTATGCAGAATGAATGTTGTTCTCTATCTCTACATGTTCTCTGGCTCTAATCTGTGTTCTTGGGCCGAAAACTGGGTTGAAATCCGGCCCAGAAACTCTGCCAGTGACTTCTGAAATCTTGCAGATCGTGCACGTCACGCGACCGTGTCGTCCACATGTTCGCGTCACTCAGCGTTCTTCATACCACGCGTGCGCGTCATCCACGCATTTGCGTCGTTCATGCAGCTTCCAATCCGCGCGGTTGCGTCAGGCACGCGAGCGCGTCACTGTTATTTCTTCAGTTTCGTGCGGTCGCGTCAGCCATGCGACTGCGTGACTTCTCGCTGGTTATCTCCTCTATTCTTTGTGTTCCTTCCATTTTTGCTTGCTTCCTTTCCATCCTTTAAGCCATTCCTGCCCTGTAATTCCTGAAATCACTTAACACACATATCAAGGCATCTAATGGTAATAAGAGAGGATTAAATAAAAGAAAATAAAAGCCACAGAAGCATGTTTTCAATCATAGAATATTTTTAGGAAAGAATTGTAATTACATGCAAATCATATGAATAAGTGGGCAAAGACTTGATAAAACCACACAATTAAACACAATATGAATCGTAAAATAGTGGTTTATCAACGTCCCCACACTTAAACATTAGCATGTCATCATGCTAAGTTAAAAGAGATAGATATGAATGAACAGGAACATGCAAGACTCATGAAATGCAATGCAACCTATATGCATATGAATGCAACTATATGAGTTGGTCTACATGATTAAAAATAGATAAGTTCTCTAAGAAAAAATATGTGGCAGATTTCACTAATTCAGAGCATATTGCAAAAGCAGATAAATTTGTAAGAAGACAGCTTGTGAAAGCAGGGGATACAGGACTGAGCATTGAACCCTTACTGTTGGTGCATGTGCACTTTAATCATCTCTAGCATATGGGGTAATCACTCTATCCTTCTCTAATCATGCTTTCAAATGATTTTGTTTTTCCCCTAATCAATCAATAATTTTAAAATGCCAATGCAAACATAATGAGGTCTTTTCATGGTTGTAATGGGGCTAAGGTAAAGGTGAGTATACACAAATGACTAAGTGAGCTTATATATTGAATCTTTAATTAACCCAAGCTCCTACCTAACATACATATACTCTATATAATTTCAACATTCATCTTAGCTACCCAGAATTTCCTTTTCACATTCCATATGCATGTATCAACCTTTATTTTAATTTTATCATATGTGCATTGATTATTAAATTCTGACTTATCATTGGGGTGATTTTTTCCCCTTATTCACTAAAATAAGGAAAATATATTTTATTTATTTTATTTATTTTCTATTTTTTTATTTTTTTAATTTTTTTTTGTATAGCTTACCAATGCACATAGATTTGTAATTTTCTTTTATGGTTTCACATGAATAGATACCAAAATTCCCTTTATTCTATTATGATATATTTTCTATTATCCTTTATTCCCCCAATTTTTCCATATTCAATTAACACACAAATTCTATCTTAAGTAAACCAAAGATTCAATTGGGATTTTCAATTATTTTCCGCTTAAGGCTAGTAATGTGGTACAATATGGAACGAATGGGATTAAAAATAGATCAAAGTGGTTAACAAAGGTAGTTAAAAAGGGTTGGCTTATTTGGGGTATATGAGTTAAACAAACAATGGCCTCAATCATATGCATGCACATAACACATTAATTTTGGACATATAGGATAAGACAAAATTCAGATTACAATCATAGAGAAGTAAACACACAAGAAAAAAATGTTTATGGTTAAATAGTGTAACCATGTATTTAGGCTCAAGGTCTCACGGGTTGTGTGTTCTTTTTAGCTCAAAAATTCTGTTCCAATTTCAACATCAAACAAATTTAATATAAATATTTTGATTTAAATTAGTGAAATTTTGAAAAATATATGGTCTTAAAAGAAACTTATTGTCTTTTCAATCAGGTAGAACATGCATGCAATTAATCCTACTAATATGCAATTGGTGCACGAAATTGTGATCACTACAACTTCGCACAACTAACCAGCAAGTGCACTGGGTCGTCCAAGTAATACCTTACGCGAGTAAGGGTCGATCCCACGGAGATTGGTGGTATGAAGCAAGCTATGGTCACCTTGTAGATCTCAATCAGGCAGACTCAAATGGGTGTAGTGATAAACGAATAAAGCATAAAGATAAAGATAGAGATACTTATGTATATCATTGGTGAGAGCTTCAGATAAGCGAATGAAGATGCCTTCCCTTCCGTCTCTCTGCTTTCCTACTGTCTTCATCCAATCCTTCCTACTCCTTTCCATGGCAAGCTCGTGTAGGGTTTCACTGTTGTCAGCAGCTACCTCCCATCCTCGCAGTGAAAGCTAATGCACACACTCTGTCACAGTGCTGCCAATCACCGGTGTGGTTCCCTCCCCTACCGGAATAGAATCCAGTGATTCTTTTGCGTCTGTCACTAACGCCCGGTAGGTTACAGGTTTGAAGCACGTCACAGTCATTCAGTCATTGAATCCTACTCAGAATACCACAGACAAGGTTTAGACCTTCCGGATTCTCTTGAATGCCGCCATCAGGTCCTGCCTATACCACGAAGATTCCGATTAAAGAATCCAAGAGATATTCACTAGAGCCTCGAATGCTTGTAGAACAAGAATGGTTGTCAGTCACCTTGTTCATGGGTGAGAATGGTGATGGGCGTCAATCATCACCTTCATCAAGTTGAAGAACAAGTGATATCTTGGAACAAGAACAAGCGGAATTGAATGGAAGAACAATAGTAATTGCATTAATACTCGAGGTACAGCAGAGCTCCACACCTTAATCTATGGTGTGTAGAAGCTCCACCGTTGAAAATACATAAGAACAAAGGTCTAGGCATGGCCGAATGGCCAGCCTCCCAAAGAGGGTTCAATCATCAAAACATGATCAAAAGATCAAAATACAATAGTAAAAGGTCCTACTTATAGAAAACTAGTAACCTAAGGTGTACAAAGATGAGTAAATGACATAAAAATCCACTTCCGGGCCCACTTGGTGTGTGCTTGGGCTGAGCAATGAAGCATTTTTCGTGTAGAGACTCTTCTTGGCGTTTAACTCCAGCTTTTATGCCAGTTTGGGCGTTTAACTCCCAATTAGGTGCCAGTTCCGGCGTTTAACGCTGGGAATTCTGAGGGTGACTTTGAACGCCGGTTTGGGCCATCAAATCTTGGGCAAAGTATGGACTATCATATATTGCTGGAAAGCCCAGGATGTCTACTTTCCAACGCCGTTGAGAGCGCGCCAATTGGGCTTCTGTAGCTCCAGAAAATCCACTTCGAATGCAGGGAGGTCAGAATCCAACAGCATCTGCAGTCCTTTTCAGTCTCTGAATCAGATTTTTGCTCAGGTCCCTCAATTTCAGCCAGAAAATACCTGAAATCACAGAAAAACACACAAACTCATAGTAAAGTCCAGAAAAGTGAATTTTAACTAAAAACTAATAAAAATATACTAAAAACTAACTAAATCCTACTGAAAACATACTAAAAACAATGCCAAAAAGTATACAAATTATCCGCTCATCAGCAATCTATCCTATTCTAAAGAAGAAGAAATTGGTGTTAGGGGGAAAAGAATTACCTCCGAAAGTTAGGTACTGACCGACCTCCCCACACTTAAGGCTTTGCATCGTCCTCAATGCCATCTGTCAGGAACAATGGTGGGCTGGTGGCAGTATCTCCACAGTCGGGACCGTCATGGCTCCCTGTGCTGGTAAAGGAAGTGGAGTCCGGAGTGCCTGGGTCCTTGTCAGGTCTGTAATTGCCTGTGAGTAGCTCATTGAGGTATTTGAAACGGCGGTGGTTGTGGTGCTCTCGGAGCTTTGCTTTCTTGTCTTGTTGGTCCAACCACTTCAGTATTTGATACAGCAGCTGACTAGTAGATGGTGGGGGAACTGTAGCATCCTCGGTGGACTGACTGGTAGTGGCAAGTGGTAGCCTGAGATATCTCCCGTTAGGGACGTACTGTCATCCCGTGGAAGTATGGCTTTGGTGTCTCCAGCTCTGTAGGAGACTCCGGCTGCGGAGACAAGATCAGTGACCAAGGCGGGGAAAGGTAGGTTACCCGCGATTTGCACGTGTCCCATAGCATTTCGGATATATCTCGGTAAATTTAGAGGCTGGTCTGTGAGGATGCACCATAGTAGAACGACTATGTCTGTGGTGAAGGAAGACTCATGAGTGCTCAGAAAGACGTAATGGGACATAATCTATGCCCATACGTGAGCCTTTAAGGTAAGTGCGGAAGCCGAGATTCCCTTAGGACGGGAACGATGGTATCCGAAGATCCATTTGCTGCCAGGTTGAGCGATAACTCTGAGAACAGCGTCCCAGTCAAAGTTGTACGCCTGGCACTTGAATGCGGCTTCTTGAAAAGTGTCCAATCCTTCTGGAGCAGGGGGAAGATCTAAGGCTCGGTGGATGGACTGTTCAGTAATAGGGACTTGCTTCTGACGTATATAAACAAACTGCAGGGTCGGTAGGTGGAAGTTGGAGTAGAACTCAACTACCCAAGAAAGATTGACCTGTCGTGGCTGTCTCTGTAGGAATCCCCAATGCCTTTGTACAATTTGCGGCTCAACAAATTTGGCATTACGAGGCGGAAGGATAAGAAGGTGTTCATTGTTGTAATTCCGAGCTGCCAGAATAGGAAACATCTGCTCACAGTAGCAATTTGGAAATCGTGCAGTGTCCTTTGCTGGGAAGACTCTCTCCTTTTCATCAACCTTTATAATCCTTTTAATTCTTTTTGTTGAGGGCTTGACTGCAGTTGAAGAAGGTTCTGCCACTAATGCTCTTTTTGTTCCTTTCCTTGCTGTGGATTTGGGGGTAGCTTTCTCTTTCCCTTTCTTGGTGGCCATCCTGAAAGGAAACGAGGAAAGTCATTAGCATACAATGGTTATAGCAAGGAAAAGAATAGGAAAGGTGGTAATCAATGCACAGGTATGGATAATGATGTGAACACATGGTCATGACTACATGTGGCAAATCAACAATGGAAATACAGCAAGTGCATGTGAGGAAAATTGAATGCAAGGTGTTTATTGGCATGCCAGCAAAGGGCACGAGTAGCATAGATCAAGCATTCAATGTCCAAATTAGATTACCAAGTCTCTCAAATTAATAATATGTTTGTAAAAACAATTATATTTAAATAATAAAATAGAGAAACGGTTATGTGAAAAGCAGGCATTTAGAGTAGTAGATTTAAAAGAAATCCAAAAAATAGTGCAAAATGCCATATGGGCATTTTCACAAACACATAGCATACATGTTAAATAAGGTATGGAAAATATTAATTGCAACATGCAAGTAACCCTATAAAAATAATAAATAATTGTTTGAACAAATCCCAAACAATCCATAAGCAACATATGAAAATAATGACCCAAATAAAATTCCAACACCAATAGGAGGAATAGGAAAAGAAAAAGAAAACATGGCTAGGGAAAGTAGAAGAGAAAGAAAAATAAAACATGATAATAAAAAGAAGAATGAAAAAAATAAGGAGGGAAGAAGAGAGAAGAAAAACCTTGATAATGGTGGTGGAAGAGAGGGGATGGAAGAGAGAAAGAGGGGAGGAAGAAGGAAAAGGGGAGAAAGAAATAAGATTGGGGTGGGGGAGAAAAGATAAAACATGCTGGTAGATTTGAATGAGTTGGGCGGCACAAACGGCACGGACGCATGGGGCACGCGGTCGCGTGGAAAGCCCTAAAGTGAGGTGACGCGGACGCATCGGTCATGCCGATGTGTGACGTGATTTGCGCTAGTGGCGCGAGGGCAGCTTTGCTCTTGCACAACTCTCTGTTTAAATTGTGTTTTGCCAGAATTTGGGGTGACGTGATCGCGTGGTTGACGCGATCGCATGGATGGCCAGATGGAAATAACGGTGCAGACGCGTAGGGCACGCGTTCGCATGGCAGGACTTGTGCGACGAGCACAAGTGCAGCCCAAGTCCAGCTCAACTCTCAGCCATTTACCCTTGTTACGTCGAATTGCAGGGCCACACGTTTGTGTGGTCGACGCTAATGCGTGAGGAGGCCAAATGACAAATGACACGAACGCGTCAGCGACGCGGTCGCGTGGATCAATTTGTGCCAAAGGCACGCCTTCAGCCACATTCCGGCGCAACTCTCTGTCCAATCTTATTTATTTCCAATGCTCATGCGACGCGGACACTTCGGTGACGCTGGCGCGTCGCGTGCGATTTCTCTTCTTCTTTTTTTTATGCAAATGTAGTATGCAGATTAGGTACAAGATATAGGCAGTAGTACAGAGAAGAGTTATAGAAGAGGGAAGATAAGGAGAAGAAGGAGGAACGATCATACTGTGGTGGGTTCTCTCCCACCTAGCACTTTGCTTTAACGTCCTTAAGTTGGACGCTTTAGTAGCTCAGTTTTCTGTTGCGAGTGGATCCTCCAAGAGGAAGATATCTAACTCCTTGTTTTTCGTCACCTTCTCACCATGGTAGAGCTTCAAATGATGTCCATTAACCTTTAGGAGTTCAGAGCTTGAAGGGTGACTTAGGTGAAAAACTCCATACGACTCAGCTTTCTCGACTCTATATGGATCTTCCCACCTTGATCGCAGCTTGCCTGGCATGAGCCTCAGTCTAGAGTTGTAAAGGAGGACTAAATCCCCAGGTTGAAACTCTTTCCTCTTGATGTGTTGATCATGTACAGCTTTCATTTTTTCCTTGTACAGCCTTGAGTTCTGATGAGCTTCTAGGCGAAGGCTCTCCAATTCTTGCAATTGCAACTTTCTTTCAGCTCCGGCTTTCTCAAACCCCATGTTGCACTCCTTTACTGCCCAAAAAGCTTTGTTCTCCACTTCAATTGGAAGATGACAGGCCTTTCCATAGATTAAGCGAAAAGGACTCATCCCAATGGGTGTCTTGTACGCTGTTCTATATGCCCAGAGTGCATCTTGTAGCCTGGTGCTCCAGTATCTTCTATGAGGTTTGACTATCTTCTGCAATATGTGCTTTATCTCTCTGTTAGACACCTCGGCTTGCCCATTAATCTGAGGATGGTAGGGTGTTGCTACTTTATGAATGATCCCATGCTTCTTCAGTAATCCTGTTAGTCTCCTGTTACAAAAATGGGTGCCTTGATCGCTCACGATTGCTCGTGGTGATCCAAAGCGACAAATAATGTGCTTTCTAACAAAAGAAACAACAGTGTTAGCATCATCAGTACGGGTAGGAATTGCTTCCACCCATTTAGAAACATAATCTACAGCTAACAGTATATAAAGGTGGCCATTAGAATTTGGAAATGGACCCATGAAGTCAATGCCCCAAACATAAAAAATTTCACAGAAAAGCATAATTTGTTGAGGCATTTCATCTCTCTGGGATATATTACCAACCTTTGGCATGGGGGACAAGATTTACAAAATTCAGCAGCGTCTTTAAAAAGAGTAGGCCACCAGAATCCACAGTCTAAGATTTTTCTAGCTGTTCTTTAAGGGCCAAAATGTCCTCCACTCTCAGATGAGTGACAGGCCTCTAAAATGGACTGGAATTCTGATTGAGGCACACACCTTCTAATTACCTGGTCAGCGCCACATCTCCATAAATATGGGTCATCCCATATATAATATTTAGACTCGCTTTTCAGCTTGTCTCTTTGGTGCTTAGTAAAGTTTAGAGGAAAAGTGCGGCTAACTAGATAATTAGTGACAGGTGCATACCAAGGGACTACCTTAGATACTGCTTGTGGGTTATCAAATGGAAAATTATCAGCTATAGGAGTGGAGTCATCTTTAATGTGCTCAAGGCGACTAAAGTGGTCTGCCACTAGATTCTGGTTACCACTCCTATCCTTTATTTCTAAATTAAATTCTTGTAGTAGCAGTATCCAACGTATAAGCCTTGGTTTGGATTCCTTTTTAGCTAATAAATACTTTAGAGCTGCGTGGTCTAAATACACTACTACCTTAGCACCAAGTAAATAGACTCGGAATTTATCCAGAGCAAAAACAATAGCAAGAAGCTCTTATTCAGTAGTAGTGTAGTTAGATTGAGCAGTTTCTAAAGTCTTAGACGCATAAGCAATGACAAAAGGATCTTTACCTTCACGTTGAGCAAGTGCTACTCCTACTGCATGGTTGGAAGCATCACACATGATTTCGAATGGCTGGCTCCAGTCAGGTCCTCTCACAATTGGAGCTTGAGTCAGGGCGGTCTTTAGCTTATCAAATGCTTGTTTGCAATCCTCGCTGAACTCGAACTCGATATCTTTCTGTAGTAACCTGGATAGGGGAAGTGCTACCTTACTAAAGTCCTTAATGAATCTTTGGCAAAAACCTGCATGTCCAAGGAACGAACAGACTTCCCTCACAGAGGAGGGGTAAGGCAAACTAGAAATAACATCCACCTTTCCCGGATCTACAAAAATGCCAGTCTTAGACACAACATGTCCTAGTACAATTCCTTGTATTACCATAAAATGACATTTTTCAAAATTCAATACAAGGTTTGTACTGACACATCGATCTAGTACTCTAGATAAACTATCCAAGCAAAGGCTAAAGGAATCACCATAAATGCTAAAATCATCCATAAAAAACTCCATACAATCCTCAAGAAGGTCAGAGAAAAGACTCATCATGCACCTTTGGAAAGTAGCTAGTGCATTGCACAAGCCAAAGGGCATTCTCTTATAGGCATAAGTCCCAAAAGGACATGTAAAAGTAGTCTTTTCCTGATCTTCAGGGGCTATATGAATCTGGATATAGCCTATGTAACCATCTAAAAAGCAATAATGTGATTTACCTGATAGGCGATCCAGCATTTGATCAATGAATGGAAGAAGGTAGTGATCCTTACGAGTGGCTTGGTTGAGACGCCTATAATCAATGCAGACCCTCCAGGCGTTCTGTACTCTGGTCGCTATGAGCTCTCCATGCTTATTATTCACTGTAGTGACTCCAGACTTCTTGGGCACCACTTGTACTGGGCTTACCCATTCACTGTCTGAGATGGGGTAGATAATATCTGCCTCTAGTAGTCTGGTCACTTCCTTCTTGACAACCTCTAAGATAGTGGGGTTCAGTCTTCTTTGGGGTTGACGAACGGGTCTTGCTCCTTCTTCTAAAAATATTCTGTGCTCACAAACTTGAGGGTCAATGCCTACTATGTCTGCCAAACTCCACCTAATTGCTTTCTTGTGCCTCCTTAGCACACTAAGTAACTGCTCTTCCTATTGAGAAGTGAGGTCCCGTGCAATGATAATTGGAAACTTCTGCTTGTCCTCGAGGTAAGCATATTTGAGGTGTGGAGGGAGGGGTTTCAATTCTAACTTCTGTTCATGGTTAGGCTTTGGATTGTCTGGAGCTGGTGGCAGTGGTAGAGTACTTTCATTGTCCTCAGAATTCCCCACACTCGGACCTTGTCCTATGTACTTCTCTTCAAACTCCTCCTGGTGAACTTCAGCTACGATTTCATCTATGATGTACACTGGAGGATAGAATGATCTTCTGGAGGGTGCTTCATAACTCCATTCAGATTGAAGCTTACTACTTGGCCGTCTATTTCAAACGAGTATGTTCCTAAAAAAGCATCTAATTTGAACTTCGAGGTCTTCAAGAAAGGTCTTCCGAATAGGATTAATGATGGCTTCTCTGAGTCATTTTGGGGCATCTCCAGGATGTAAAAATCAATGGGGAAAGTGAGACCTTTAATACCCACTAATACATCTTCAGCAACTCCAGCCACTGTAATAATACTTTTATCTGCTAACACAAAATGAGCTGCCGACCTTTTTAAGGAAGGGAGCCTCAAAACATCATATACAGATAAAGGCATTATACTAACACATGCTCCTAAATCACACATGCAGTTAGAAAATATCACACCTCCAATGGTACAGTTAACCATGCATGGGCCTGTGTCACTACATTTTTCAGGTATATTTCCCATTAAAGCAGATATAGAACTACCTAAAGGAATAGTTTCTAATTCATTAATTTTGTCTTTATGTATACATAAATCCTTTAGAAACTTTACGAATTTAGGTACCTATTGAATAACATAAAAAAGGGGAACAATTACGTCAACCTTTTTGAATATTTCTACCATTTTGGGATCAGGTTCTAACTGCTTCCTGGGCTTCCTTGCAAGTTGTGGAAATGGAATAGGAATGGCGTTCTCTACAGTGTCTGCGCCCTTTGGTGCTAAATCCTTTAGAAACTTTATGAATTTAGGTACCTATTGAATAACATAAAAAAGGGGAACAATTACGTCAACCTTTTTGAATATTTCTACCATTTTGGGATCAGGTTCTAACTGCTTCCTGGGCTTCCTTGCAAGTTGTGGAAATGGAATAGGAATGGCGTTCTCTACAGTGTCTGCGCCCTTTGGTGCTTCTTCTGTGATTTAGCGTCTTCTTCCTCAACCATGTCCTGTATACCCTTTTCCTCCTCAACATCTTCTATTTCCACTACCTCTTCAGCTGAGGCGTGTTCTAGTGGGTTTGGCTCTTCTTGATTCCTCTCTTGCAATGTGGTTCCGGACCTCAGGGTGATGGCATTAATGCCACCTTTTGAATTGGGTAATGGTTGAGAGGGGAGTCCACCAGAGCTTCAGGACTGGTTGTTGTAGTTGTTCAGTGATCCAATCTGTGAGACAAGGGCTTGCAAAGTAGAATTCAGACCATTCAGAGTAGCATTAAAGTTGTTTTCCATGGCCTATTGTCTCCGATCAATAGATTGTAGTAACTCATCATTAGGAGATGAAGAGGGATAAGTGATCTGAGAGGTCTGCTGAGATGCTTGAGGCTGTCTTAAATGAGGTGCTCTGTAGGCCTGATTCTAATTCTACTGCCTGAAGTTGTTATTGTTATTCCACCTCTGATTTCCATTGTTATCTCTGCCTCCTCTGTTATGATTGTCCCTCCAACCCTGGTTAGAATTATCTCTCCAGCCTTGGCTAGAGTTATCCTGCCATCTATGGTTATAGCTGCCACCTTGATTGTACCCTTGATTGGGGCGATCATCAAAGTTATGAGTGGCTGCTACAGTGTGGTGTTCCGGTTGGAGTTGCAGACACTCATCAGTATAATGACTGTAATCTGCACAAATTCCGCATACTCTTTATGGAACCAACTGCTGGCTGTGCTGTGGTGGAGAAGGCTGAACTTGCTGAGCCTGTTGTTGACTTAGCTACATCTGCTTCAGCAAGTTAGTCATTTCACATAAGCTCTGAGCTATAGCAGCAGTCTCTTTGCTAGTGGATACCTCTGCAACAACGCTTGACCGACTTTGTTTCTGCCTATGATTCCTGGTAGATTCAGATAAGTTGCTGATCAATTGCCATGCTTCTTCCGTAGTCTTGTACTTTTTCATAGACCCATTGCTAGCACCTTCCAATGTGGTCCTATCTTGAGATTTCATGCCCTGTGTAAAGTAGCCGAGCAACACTATCTTGTCAATCATATGGTGGGGACATGCTTCTAGAAGATTATTGAAGCGTTCTAAGTATTCATAGAGAGTCTCAGATTCATCCTGAACGATCATGGACATGTCTTTCCTCAGTTTATCGGCAACCTCAGCTGGGAAGAATTTCTCCAAAAACTATCTTCTAAGCGTATCCCAGTTGGAAACAGTTATTCCAGGTTGAGTGTGGTACCACTCTCTTGCCTTTCGCTCAAGAGAGAATGGGAAGGCTTTTAACAGAATGGAGATTTTATCAGTGCCATCAAGCTTAACAGTAGAACAAGCAGTCTGAAAATCCCTAAGGTGCTTGATAGGCTCTTGAGCAGGTAAGCCATGAAACTTGGGCATCAAGTTGAGTAGCGAAGACTTTATTTCAAAATCCACAGCCACTGTTGGGTGGTGTGCCTGGAATGGTTGTAGTGTAAAATCAGGGGCTCCTTCCTCCTGGATAGTGATTCTCCTAGGTGCTGCCATGTCACCTGCATGTAAATCAACTGGATCAGTAGAGAGGGAGCCTTTTTCTTCCTTAGATGATGTTTCAGGTTCATCCTCAGAGAGGACTCGCCGACGCCGAGCTTGTCTTATACGTGAAATAGTTCTTTCAATCTCAGGGTCAAATACTGGCAAGCTTGGATCAGGAAGTGAACACGTCATTTAACAAAAGAAACGTATAGCGCATAGTGACAAAATAAAAAGAAAAATTGCAATTAAATAAATGCCAAGCAACTCCCCGGCAACGGCACCAAAAATTGACGTCGCGGAAATTGGCGAGTTAAGAAATTATTAATAGAAGTACGTTGCAACTACAATCCTTAACCAGCCGAAAATCCGCTTATCAATTTAGAAGCGTTGTCACAATATTGAAATTTAAATACTGGGAGTATAAATCCCAGGTCGTCTCCCAACGAGTTGCAGAAAGATGTGCTATTTTATCAATCAGGTGTTTTCAAAAATGGTTGAGTTGATAAACAGGAAATTAATTTAGAGAATTTAATTAATTTTAAATAAAAGCCTTTACTGGGAGTAGATTAGTTGGAAGCCCTATCCTTGTTGAAGTACTCTCAAGATTAATTAATAATTGGAAGTTGCTCTGCTTAGTTATCCCTTACTAGGTAAAGGAAAGTCAAGCAAGTTGGAAATCTATTTCTAGTCACAAGTCCTAATCCTCTCCCTTGGGAAGGACTAGTGTCAATGATTAGAGGGTGATCCAACAATAAACCCAACTATAATTTCTCTCTTGAGTAATTTAACTCACGGTTTCCTTTCAATCATCTCCCAAACAAGTTATGGAACTACTCACTCATCATAATTATAAACTTCACAGAATCAATGGGGAAAATAAAAGAAGACATAATAAATAATAATGAAAGGGATTAATTGAAAATAAAAATAGTCTATATTAATAACTTGTGAAAATAATCCAATGTCAACTCTGGGGGAATTAAGAATATGGAAGAATAAATGAAAAGTAAATAACAGAATATAATGACAAGTACCGGATGTAGACTCTTCTCAAGAGCTAAAGCCAAAACCTTCAAAATCCTAATTATGAATGTTCAAGTGAGTAAAACCTAGGGGAGAAGTAAATTCAGATCTAAAAACTAAAAATTATGCAGAATGAATGTTGTTCTCTGTCTTTGCATGTTTTCTGGCTCTAATCTATGTTTGTGGGCCGAAAACTGGGTTGAAATCCGGCCCAAAAACTCTGCCAGCGACTTCAAAAATTCTGCAGATCGCGCACGTCACGCGGCCGCATCGTCCACGCATTCCCGTCACTCAGCGTTTTTTGTACCACGCGTGCACGTCATCCATGCATTCGCGTCGTTCATGCAACTTCCAATCCGCACGGTTGCGTCAGCCACGCGAGCGCGTCACTGTTATTTCTTCCATTTCGCCCGGTCGCGTCAGCCATGTGACCACGTGACTTCTCGCTGGTTATCTCCTCTATTCTTTGTGTTCCTTCCATTTTTGCATGCTTTCTTTCCATCCTTTAAGCCATTCCTGCCCTGTAATTCCTGAAATCACTTAACACACATATCAAGGCATTTAATGGTAATAAGAGAGGATTAAATAAAAGAAAATAAAAGCCACAGAAGCATGTTTTCAATCATAGAATACTTTTAGGAAGGAATTGTAATTACATGCAAATCATATGAATAAGTGGGCAAAGACTTGATAAAACCACACAATTAAACACAATATGAATCATAAAATAGTGGTTTATCAATCTTTAATCAGTGTATGCGATTTTAGACCTTCGTGGGGGCTGGCCATTCGGCCATGCCTGAACCATTATCACTTATGTATTTTCAACGGTGGAGTTTCTACACACCATATATTAAGGTGTGGAGCTCTGCTGTTCCTCGAGTATTAATGCAATTACTATTATTCTTCTATTCAATTTAGCTTATTCTTATTCTAAGATATTCGCTGTACTTCAACATGATGAATATGATGATCCGTGACACTCATCATCATTCTCACCTATGAACGCGTGCCTGACAACCACTCCCATTCTACCTTAGATCGAGCGCGTGTCTCTTAGCCTCCATTCCGAAAGATCGGAGTCTTCGTGGTATAAACTAGAATTATTGGCGGCCATTCCTAAGATCCAAAAAGTCTAAACCTTGTATGTGGTATTCCGAGTAGGATCTGAGATGGGATGACTGTAACGAGCTTCAAACTTGCGAGTGTTGGGCGTAGTGACAGACGCAAAAGAATCACTGGATTCTATTCCAACATGATCGAGAACCGATAGATGATTAGCCATGCTGTGATAGAGCATTTGGACCATTTTCACTGAGAGGATGGGAAGTATCCATTGACAACAGTGACGCCCTACATACAGCTTTCCATAGAAAGGAGTAAGAATGATTGGATGAAAGCAGTAGGAAAGCAGAGATTCAGAAGGAACAAAGCATCTCCATACACTTATCTGAAATTCCCACCAATGATTTACATAAGTATATCTATCTCTATTTTATGATTTATTTATCTTTATATTCAAAAACCATTATAACCATTTGAATTCGCCTAACTGAGATTTACAAGATGACCATAGCTTGCTTCATACCAACAATCTCTGTGGGATCGACCCTTATTCACGTAACGTTTATTACTTGGACGACTCAGTGCACTTGCTGGTTAGTTGTGTGAAGTTGTGACAAAGTGTGATTCGCGTTTGAGAGCTCCAAGTAGTTGGCGTCATTGTTGATGATCACAATTTCGTGCACCAACTCTCTACCCCCAAATTCTAAGCCTCCACCACCATCTGAGGATAGACTATCCAGGATTGAAGCCTTGCTGGAAAATATTTGCAAGGAGGTTCAAGACAACAGAACATTCAAGGATGAAGTGAGGTCTAGTATGAAAAGTCGATGAGAGACCATCAAAAAGCTTGAATCTCAAGTAGGATACTTCTCTCAGCAAATTCCTAAGTCTACTGACAGCTTCCCAAGTAATACTGAGAAGAACCCAAGAGGAGAGACAAAGAATGTGAGATGGGAGGACTACAAAGCGATCACTCTAAGAGATGAAGAGATTTTGGAGAAAGGAAATTGCAGGCCATCAGAGCATAACTCAGAAGATTCAAAAAAAATTGGAAGAGGAAGAACAAGGAGTTGGCCCTGCACAGATGAAGGAATTCTTTAAATCATATGTACCAATGGCACCATTCCCTCAGAGACTCAGGGGTGGTGAGAAGGAGAAGACATATTCTAGAGTCCTAGATACATTCAAGTCTCTCCACATCAACATTCCTTTCATCGAAACTCTTCAACAGATTCCATCATACATCAAATGCATGAAGAAGTTGCTCACTAAGAAAGAAGACTACCCTAAAGGGTGGATAAACAATAGTGATGAATAAGGAAAGCAGTGCCCTTATTCAGAAGAAGTTACCCTCAAAGAAGACCAGGGAGTTTTTACATCCCTTGTGCTATAGGAGACACAATGATTGATAGAGGATTTTGTGATCTTGGAGCAAGCATAAATTTAATGCCCCTGTCTCTCACAAAGAAGTTGCAGATCAATGAGTTAAAATCCGCAGATGTAATCCTCCAATTGGCTGACAAGACCAAGAAAAAGGCAATAGGAGTGGTTGAAAATGTATTGGTGAAAGTAGGAAAGTACTTCCTCCCTGTAGATTTTGTTGTTCTTGAGATGGAAGACATCTATCTTTATCCAATCATTCTGGGGAGACCATTTTTGGCTACTGCCAGAGCACTCTTAGATGTGGAGAAAGGGGAGTTGATATTGAGAATACATGATGAATAACTCACCTTTCATGCCTTCAAGCCCACACATGAATCTGAACAAGAAAATAAGGAGTTGAAGGATGATCACAATGAACTACTCCTGGAGGAAAGTAGCAATGAACCACAAGTAGAGCCTCTAGAGACCTCCTTGGTAGAAAAACAAGAACTCCAAGTAATATCACAACCAAAGGAGTCCAAAGAGGATCAGAAACCACAAGATTCAAAAGGGACAACCAACAACGACCCTCCTGACATGAGAAGCACTGAATCACAATTTGAATAAGAGAAGAGAATTGGGAAGAAAATATTGTTCCGTGGGTTACCTGAAACTGTAGGTTGATCTCGGATGAGATCTTCTGTGCTGGTCGGAGTTACTATGTCCAACTTGATGATGGTGGTCGGAACCGCCGTGTCCGACTTGTTGGACTTGGTGGTGGTGTTGATCCTTCGTCACCAGAGGGTGGTGGTACCTGTTCATACCCTGGGTCGGGCTGTCCGACCCGGGATATTCTACAGACGAAGCAACCGACCTCTTAAGGTCAGGACGACCCGACCTCTTCTCAAAGAGCTCGGCCAAGCTACTAGGGAAGCCCAGTAAAAGGCCCAAAATAGAGGAACACGACCCAAATCCTAAGGCAACCCAAGCCTACCAAGGGTAGGGCGGTTCCTCTGAAGATAAGATGACCACACTTGAAGATAAGGATAAAGATAAGATAAGATAACTAACTTATCTTATCTGCAAAGGTCACCCTACACCATTATAAATACACTGGAGCACCCAGGTATAACTCATACTCTAATTCTACTCAATACCTGCTTAATACCTTTGCTAACTTAAGCATTGGAGTCCCTTGTAGGTACCCCCCACCCTCCGGGGACGAAGGAATCAGCACCACCATCAAGTCTAACAAACCGAATACAACCGTTCCGACTAGCACAGAAGATCTCATCCGAGATCGACCTACAGTTTCAGGTAACCCTCGGAACATTGGCACTGTTGCTAGGGAACCCTGAAGTCATCCCATCACCATGGCAAATGACCATGACAATGACCATACCTCATATCTAGAGGAAAAAACGCTGCATAAAAACGCGGACACCACCCCAAAAGATACTTCCCAATATACCCACCCGACCAAGAAAAAACCTCATTCTTAACCCCAAAGGCAAATTACTGCTACATTGTTATGCCCTTTGGTCTTAAAAACATGGGAGCCACTTACCAAAGATTAATGAACAAGGTTTTTTCAGATCACATCGGAAAGGTCATGGAGGTCTACGTGGACGACATGCTAGTAAAGACGCAAAACGAAGAGATGTTATTATCCGATCTGACACAAGTATTCAACACCAAATGACGACACGACTTGTGACTCAATCCCACAAAATACACCTTCACAGTAGAAGCTGGTAAATTCTTGGGTTTTATGATCACACAGAGAGGAATCGAGGCAAACACGAACAAGTGTAGGGCCATACTCGACATGAAAAGTCCAACTTGTGTTAAAGAGGTACAACAACTCAACGGGAGGTTGGCAGCCTTATCGAGATTCCAGGCCGGATCAGCAATAAGATCACTCCCTTTCTACGCCACTCTCAGGAAGGGAAAGGAGTTTGAATGGACAGCGGAATGCGAGCAAGCCTTCCAAAACTTCAAAAGATTCCTGGGACGGCCACCTATACTAAGTCGGCCACGGGAAGGAGAACCACTCATACTGTACCTCGCGGCGGGCAATCGGGCAATAGCCTCAGCACTAGTCTGAGAAGACAACAGCGGGCAACAACCCATATACTCTATCAGCAAAGCATTACAAGGATCCGAGCTGAACTACCAGAAAATAGAAAAAGTTCAAGTCTCACACCATATACTAACATCACGATGACTTCGCCCATACTTCCAGTCTCACACCATCAAAGTTCGGACCAACCAACTCATAAAAGGGATCCTACAGAAAATAGACTTGGCAGGCAGAATCTTGCAATGGGCAGTCGAGTTGACGAATTCGACCTTCAATACGAAGCTCGGACGGCCATCAAATCTCAATATCTGGTCGACTTCATCGCGAAATTCACGGACACACCGGAAATCCCCACAGAATGGAATCTATACGTGGATGGTTCCTCAAATAAAACGGGAAGTGGCACGGGCGTAATAATTGAAAGCGACCAGGGAACCCAAATCGAACTTTCCCTCAAATTCGGGTTCCCTGCCTATCAAGCGGAATATGAGGCACTACTAGCTGGTTTGAAGCTGGCCAGGGAGGTTGGAGCTAAAAAACTTATCGTCTTCAGCTACTCATAGGTAGTTACTTCACAAATAACATGAAGCTATCAAGCCAAAGATCCCACTATGAAAAAGTGTTTGGACAAAACCACAGAACAGCTTGGACAACTCGGAGAGTATGAGATTCGTCATATACCCCGAGAACAGAATGCCCGGGCCGATGCACTCTCAAAACTAGCCAGCACCAAACCAGGAGGAAAAAATAGAAGCCTCATCCAAGAAATTCTACAGAATCCATCAATCTTAGAAGAGGAAAAAGTCCCAGCCATAAAAGGTCACGATCAGGGATGGATGGCTCCCATAATTAACTACCTCAAAACAGAAGCCCTCCCCACAGATGAGAAAGAGGCAAAGAGGTTAAAATGGGAAGCACAATATTATACCATCATAAATAATACTCTATACAAAAGAGGGATTTCAATACCATTGCTAAAATGCGTGCCGACTTCCAACACAAAAGATGTCCTAGAAGAAGTACACAGTGGCATTTGTGGCAATCACCTCGGAGCACAGGCACTCGCCAAAAAAGTACTTCGGGCAGGATTTTATTGGCCAACTCTACAAAAACAAGCCACAAAATTTGTAAGGACATGTTCATCATGTCAGAAACATGCCAACTTTCACACCGCTCCGCCAGAGGAACTCATCAGCGTAACCTCACCTTGGCCATTCGCAAAATGGAGACTCGATCTCCTCGGACCTTTTCCTCAAGGATCGGGACAAGTCAAATTCCTCATAGTAAGAATAGACTACTTCATAAAATGGATCGAGGCAGAACCCCTAGTGATGCTAGGGCATTTTGGCCAGTTTCACTGACCTTTTCGTTATTGTTTTTAGGTAGTTTCATTGCATTTTCTTAGGAAATAAGCTAGTTTTGGGTAGAAAATCATTTACATCCTGATTCAAGCATGCATTGTGCATTTTACATGATTTCATGAGGATTTTGCATGATTTTAATGACAAAATTGATATTGCATCCCCCATGACTTGGATTAGAACTTTGATGCACTTTATTGCTTGATTTCAGGACAAAGGAAGCAAAGAATGGGAGTAACTTGCAAGGCTAAGGAGAAAAGTGATTGCCAATAACACTCTCAAAAGCCATCATTGCCACGTTAAGGAGTCACGTTAACTAAGTTAACGTGAACTCTAACGTGGAGAAGAGAAGTTGAGCCAACGTTAGTGACACTTAACATTGTCACTAACGTTGGCAATTGCTCACAAATGGCCACGTTAGGAGCCACGTTAACCTAGTTAACGTGGCCTTTAATGTTAAAGGGGGAAGAGAAGCCAACGTTAGTGACACTCAACATTGTCACTAACGTTGGCCTAAGGTGCAAAGTACCACGTTAACTCCCACGTTAACTTGGTTAACGTAGGAGCTAACGTAAGAGATGAAGAGTTGTCGACAACGTTAGTGACACTCAACATTGTCACTAACGTTGAAGCAACCACACAACCCCCAAGAGCCACGTTAACTTCCCCGTTAACTTGGTTAACGTGGAAGCTAACGATGAGGAATGAAGGATGGGCCAACGTTAGTGACACTCAACATTGTCACTAACGTTGGGATGGCTAAGAGTGGCCACGTTAGAAGCCACGTTAACTTAGTTAACGTGTACTCTAACGTGTGACCTATGGGCACATTGAAACGTTAGTGACAATGTTGAGTGTCACTAACGTTCTCGAAGGTTGGCAAAAGCCACGTTAGAAGCCACGTTAACTTAGTTAACGTGAGCTTAAACGTGAAGCAAGAAGTGGCACACTGGAACGTTAGTGACAATGTTGAGTGTCACTAACGTTCTCGAAGGTTGGCAAAAGCCACGTTAGAAGCCTTGTTAACCTAGTTAACGTGGACTTTAACGTGAGGCTAAGGGGTGCATTGGAACGTTAGTGACAATGTTAATTGTCCCTAACGTTCTCAAACTTATACTTTCGCTAAATGTTAAACACCCCTGACGTCTTGAGCTAAAGTCTCTACCCACTTCACACTTTCTCTCTGCAAGTAAAGCCAAGCCCAAATGAATAAAGGAACTGCTTCAAACTCAAGACCCAAAGGCCCAAGACTTGAAAAGCCAACTAGAAGCTGAGAAGAATAGTATATATAAGAGTTGCTTTGAATTGTTTGGGGGACGGACGGAGAGCTAGGAAATAGAACTACTCTTTGTATTTTACTTTCTCTGCACTTCTAGCTTTATCATGTATTCTCCATCTTTGATTTTGATTTCTAGAGCTATGAACAACTAAACCCCTTTCATTGGGTTAGGGAGCTCTGTTGTAATTTGATGGATCAATACTAGTTTTCATTATTCTTCTTCTATATTTCCTCTTGATTTTACTTGAAAGCATTCGATCTCCATTCAATTGGATAGTTATCTTGGAAAAGAAGCTATTCAAACTTGGATCTCTTCGGAACCTTGAAAGAGGAATGAAGAGATCAGCTAGAAATGCTTCCTCATGCTGGACCACATTGGGTGTGGATGGGTATGTGGCTATAACCCTCTCAACACTTGATTTGGGAAATGCATGTGGTATAATCAGTGACCATACTTCATCTCTTCTCATGAGCAATTGACCAAGGAATTGGCTATTGATCAAGATTTGAGAGATTGAACCACAAGAAATTGTTGTTCAATCACTTAAGATTGCCAAGGTGATCAATGAGTGCATTGATTGAGGAAGAGATGAGAATGAAATTGATCCGGAGAATGCAACATCCCCTGAGCCCAATGAACTCCCCATTTCTGATCTTACCCATTCTCATTAATTTCTGTAATTTACTTTTATGAGCAATTCCCCCATTCCCAATTACAATTCTGCAATTTACTTTCAGTCATTTACTTTCCCGCCATTTTATTTTCTGCAAGTATCAACTCTATTCATGGATTCGCTCAACTAGAACATTCCTCTAATTAAAGTTGCTTGATCAATCAATCCCTGTGGGATTCGACCTCACTCTATTGTAAGTTTTTACTTGACGACAATTCGACCTCACTCTATTGTGAGATTAACGGATTAAGCAAACAATGATTAATTGATTATCCTAGTTAGACAAATCATATTGGAGTGATAAGTAACAAGGAAATGTAAATGGCATAAAAGTAAAGAAAAGCTATAAAGTGCAGAAGAGTAAAATGGCAAGAAAAGTAAATGTAAGAACTAAAAATAAAATGAACATTGGGATCAAGAGATATTGCAATTCTCCAGATCAAATTCATTCTCATCTCTTCCTCAATCAATGCATTCATTGATCTCCTTGGCAATCTTAAGTGATTGGATTCCAATTCCTTGGTAACCCAATCTCTCAAATCTTGATCAATAGCCAATTCCTTGGTCAATTGCTCATGAGAAGAGATGAAGTATGGTCACTGATTATACCACATGCATTTCCCAAATCAAGTATTGGGGGGATTATAGTCACATATCCATCCCAACCCAACTTGGTCCAGCATGAGAAAGTATTTCTAGCTTGATCTCTTCATTCCTCTTTCAAGGCTCAAAAGAGATCCAAGTTTGAATAGCTTCTTTTCCAAGAGAACTACCCAATGGGATGAAGAATAGAATCTCTCTAGTAAAATCAAGAGAAAAGACAGAAGAAGAAGAATAAGAACTACACTTAATCCATTGAATCACAATAGAGCTCTCTAACCCAATGTAAAGAGTTAGTTGGTCATTGCTCTACCAAAATAGAAAAGAAAGAAAGTGCAGAAAAGTAAAGATGAAGATTAAAACTAAAATTGAAACTTCAAAATTCATAAATGAAAGGTACAAACTAGAATTAAACTACTACTAAGAAAAAGAAAAGAAAAGAAAAGGAAGAAGAGTGGTTGAGGGGAGGGGTCCGAAGACCCACTCCCCTTGGAGTGTGCCAATTCACAAAAGTTCGAATTGGTCTTCACTCTCTCCCCCTTCCTTCAATTCTCCCATACCTCAAATTCTTGAATGTAAAAACTAAGGCCTTTATATAGGCTCTCCTAAATTACAAAATGAAATTAAAAGCAAATTACACTTAAATGAAAATTCCTATTCTAGATGCTTCTTATGGTCTTGATTGGTTGACAATTGTGGGCTTGCTTGCTTGGGTTTTGAAGTGGACTTGAGAGAGAAGTGAGTAAAGTTGAGGTCCAGGTGCCAATGTTAGTGCTACCGTTAGCCACACTAACACTACAAGTGTGGCGTTAGTGCTGAAGTTAGTGTGGCTAACGTCACACTTGCTACCAGTTGGTGTTTTTGGGGCTTAAAAGATGCCTCTGGTTCGTGCTTCAATTTCATGCCCACTATAGATTATTATATATCGTTGGAAAGCTCTGAATGTCAGCTTTCTAACGCAACTGGAATCACCTCAATTGGATCTCTTTAGCTCAAGTTATGCTCCTTTGAAGTGGACATGGTCGCTGGCATCGTCGCTAGCGTTAATGAAAAAGTTGAGTGCCAATAACGCTAGCGATCAGGGCTTCATTATTGCCAGTTTCTGAAGCTCAAACTTAGTGTCCACCCCATACTATTATATATTGTTGGAAAGCTCTGAATGTCTACTTTCCAACGCTATTAAAAGCGCATCATTTGGAGCCCTACAACTCGAGTTACACTTCCTGGAAGGTGAAGAGGTCAATTGGCCTTAATACAGGTTGATACCATGTTCATCACTGCACTTTCGGGGCAGGTTTTCTCCCTCAAATTTAGTGTCAACCATGTAGTTCCATATATGCTTGGAAATCTCTGGAATCCTACTTTCCAATGCCATTGGAATCACCTCATTTGAAGCTTTGTGGCTCAAGTTATGCGTGTTTGAAGAAGGCATGGTCAGACTGTCAGGTACCACGTTAACTTCCACGTTAACTAAGTTAACGTGGGAGTTAACGTGGCTCATGGTGGCATGTGTGGCTCCTTCCAACGTTAGTGACAATGTTGGGTGTCACTAACGTTGGTGAGCACCTTCTTTTTTCACACGTTAGCCTCCACGTTAACTAAGTTAACGTGGCTCCTTGGGGGGTTGTGTGGTTGCTTCCAACGTTAGTGACAATGTTGGGTGTCACTAACGTTGTCGACCAATTTGTTCCTTCACGTTACCTTCCACGTTAACTAGGTTAACGTGGGAGTTAACGTGGCTTAATGTGCTTTGGCCAACGTTAGTGACAATGTTGAGTGTCACTAACGTTGGCTTCCTCCCTTCCTTCTTAACGTTAGAGGCCACGTTAACTAGGTTAACGTAGACTCTAACGTGGCCACTCATGAGCTTGGTCCAACGTTAGTGATAATGTTAAGTGTCACTAACGTTGGCTCCATTTCCTTTCTTCAAAGTTAATGCCACTAACTTTTCTCACTAACGTTGTGGCTTTCCTTCCTTCCACGTTAGTGCCCACGTTAGTGTAACTAACGTAGCCACTAACGTGGCTCTTCTCTTCTTCTTTTGGCCTGAAATCAATCAAACAAAGTGCATCAAAGTCTTGCTCTTAATCATGGGATCATGCATCATCCAATTTATCATTCAATTTATGCATAATTCTCATGAAATCATTCAAAATTCACAATGTTTGCTTGAATCAAGATGTAAGTGAATATCTACCCAAAACTAGCTTATTTCCTAAGAAAATGCATGAAACTACCTTAAAAACAGTAAAGAAAAGGTCAGTAAAACTGGCCAAAAATGCCCTGGCATCAATTACTCAAACAGAAAATTAAATCAAACAAAACAAAAATGCTCAATCTAGTGATCCTCTAATGTAATCATTGTCGATGCACAATCAATCCCCGGCAACGGCGCCATAAACTTTCTGCACGGAAAACTTGTCTCGCAACAAATTCCCCTTCGGCAAGTGTACCGATTTGTTCTCAAGTAAAACCCACAATAGAGTGGGGTCGAATCCCACAGAGATTAATGGATTAAGCAATCAATGGTTAATTGATTATCCTAGTTAGACGATTCAGATTTGGATGATGAGCAGCAGGAATTGTAAATTTACAGAAAAGTAAAGAAACCAATAAGGTGCAGAAAAATAAAATGGCAAGAAAAGTAAATGTAAGAAATAAAAACAAGATGAACATTGGGATCAAGAGATATTGCAATCCTCCGGATCAAGCTCATTCTCATCTCTTCCTCAATCATTCATTGATCTCCTTGGCAATCTTAAGTGATCGAATTACAATTACTTGTAATTCAATCTCTCAAATCTTGATCAATAGCCAATTCCTTGGTCAATTGCTCATGAGAAGAGATGAAGCATGGTCACTGATTATACCACATGCATTTCCCAAATCAAGTGTTGGAAGGATTATAGTCACATATCCATCCACACCCAATTTGGTCCAGCATGAGAAAGCATTTCTAGCATGATCTCTTCATTCCTCTTTCAAGGTTCAAAAGAGATCCAAGTATGAATAGTTTCTTTTCCAAGATAACTACCCAATTGGATGAAGATCGAAAGCTCTCTAGTAAAATCAAGAGAAAAGAAAGAAGAAGAAGAAGAAGAACTACACTTAATCCATTAAATCACAATAGAGCTCTCTAACCCAATGAAAAGAGTTAGTTGGTCATTACTCTAACAAAATAAAAAGAAAGAAAGTGCATAAAAGTAGAGATGAAGATTAAAACTAAAATTGAAACTTCAAAATTCATAAAATGAAAAGTACAATGAAAAGAAAGAAAAGTGTGTGAGGGGAGGGAGTCCGAAGACCCCTCCATTCCAGGATGCTTTCAATGTAAAGACTAAGGCCTTTATATAAGCTCTCCTAAATTACAAAATGAAATTAAAAGCAAATTACAATTAAATGAAAATTCCTATTCTAGATGCTTCTTGTGGTCTTGATTGGTTGACAATTGTGGGCTTGCTTGCTTGAGCTTTGAAGTGGACTTGAGAGAGAAGTGAGTCAAGTTGAGGTCCAGGTGCTAAAGTTAGTGCAAAGTTAGCCACTCTAACGCTACAAGTGTGGCGTTAGTGCTAAAGTTATTGTGGCTAACGTTGCACTGGCTGCCCAGTTGGTGTTTTGGGGGCTTAAAAGATGCCTCTTGTTTGTGCTCCAATTTCATGCCCACTATAGAGTATTATATATCGTTGGAAATATCTGAATGTCAACTTTCTAACGCAACGAAAATCACCTCAATTGGACCTCTGTAACTCAAGTTATGCGCCTTTGAAGTGGACATGGTCGCTGGCATGGTCGCTAGCGTTAATGAAAATGTTGAGTCCCAATAACGCTAGTGATTTCCCGTTTCTGAAGCTCAAACTTAGTGTCCACCCCATACTATTATATATTGTTGGAAAGCCCTGGATGTCTACTAAGGCCTTTGGAAGCGCATCATTTGGAGCTCTACAACTCGAGTTATACTTCTTGGAAGGCGACGAGGTCAGTTGGCCTTAATACAGGTTGATACCATGTTCATCATTGCACTTTCGGGGCAGGTTTTCTTCCTCAAATTTAGTGTCAACCATGTAGTACTATATATGCTTGGAAAGCTCTGGAATCCTACTTTCCAATGCCACTGGAATCATCTCATTTGGAGCTTTGTGGCTCAAGTTATGCATGTTAGAAGAAGGCATGGTTAGGCTGCTAGGTGGGACTTTTGCCCACGTTAACTACCACGTTAACTAAGTTAACGTGGGAGTTAACGTGGCTCTTAGTGGCTTGTGTGGCTCCTTCCAATGTTAGTGACAATGTTGAGTGTCACTAACGTTGGTCATCACCCTCTTCTTACACGTTAGCCTCCACGTTAACTAAGTTAACATGGAAGTTAACGTGGCTCCTTGGGGGTTGTTTGGTGGCTTCCAACGTTAGTGACAATGTTGGGTGTCACTAACGTTGTCGACCACCCTTGCTTCTTACGTTAGCTCCCACGTTAACCAACTTAACGTGGGAGTTAACGTGGCATGTTGCACTTTAGGCCAACGTTAGTGACAGTGTTGAATGTCACTAGCGTTGGTTTCTCTTCCCCCTTTTAACGTTAGAGGCCACGTTAACTAAGTTAATGTGGACTCTAACGTGGCCACTTATGAGCATTTGCCAACGTTAGTGATAATGTTAAGTGTCACTAACGTTGGCTCTATTTCCTTTCTTCAAAGTTAATGCCACTAACTTTTCTCACTAACGTTGGGGCTTTCCTCCCTTCCACGTTAGTGCCCACGTTAGTGTAACTAACGTAGCCACCAACGTGGCTCTTCTCTTCTTCTTTTGGCCTGAAATCAATCAAACAAAGTGCATCAAAGTCTTGCTCTTAATCATGGATCATGCATCATCCAATTTATCATATAATTCATGCATAATTCTCATGAAATCGTTCAAAATTCACAATGTTTGTTTGAATCATGGTATGGTTGCATTTTCAACCAAATACTTGCTCATTTCCTAAGAAAATGCATGAAACTACCCTAAAAACAGTAAAGAAAAGGTCAGTGAAACTGCCCAAAATGCCCTGGCATCACCTAGCCAATGCCACTGATGACAAGTCATCATATACCCATTTTTCAAGCTAATTTCACTTGTTTTATTAGTCTTTATACACTTTCTTGCATCCTAAGTAAGTGATTTGGAATGAAAATGCATAACTTCTTTAAATCAAGCAACCATCATGAAATTAATGTTAACTCATGAGGTTTAAGCTAATTTTAATTGAATTTTAATTGATTTATAAGCCTTATGAATTTAGTGATGCTTGGAGTGGTTGTTTTGGTTTATTTTAGGTGAAGAAAAGAATAAAAGAGAAAAGCGTGGCCTAAGAAAGCGTGACCCAAGGAGAAGGAAGCGTGGTCAAAGGAAGGAAAAGTGTGCCGCATGCAATGGGGGAGGCAAGCATTGCCCTCCACAAGGGCACACTGCCCTCTAGGAGGGCAACATAAGGGAACAAGGCATAAAAGGCAACTCTGCCCTGCCCACTACAAGGGCAGAGCACAAATCTGTGCCTTGGAATCAATAAGAAGAAAATGTTGCCCTGCCCTCCACAAGGGCAGTATCGGGCTCACAAGGGGAGAAAATCAAAGGAAAATGTCTCCAAATGCTTGCCACAAGAGTTGAACACGGGACCATGAGGAAGCAAGGAACTAAGTTCCATTACCGTGCCAAGAAAGCCAAAGAAAATGAATAAGCGTGTGTAGCAGCCAGGATTCGAACTCGGGACATCAAAGTGAAAACACTGCCCTGCCCTCCGCGAGGGCAGGGCAGCATTTTGTGTGGCATGATTCTGGCGCACCAAGAAACGAGTCTGGCGCACCAAGGAATGAATCTGGCAGCACCAGCAGCGCACCACAGCACCCATCTGGCGCACCAATTTTTCCTGCCCTGCCCTCCGCGAGGGCAGGGCAGCGTTCTGCGCACCAAGACCGCACCAGCCCGCACCAAGCCGCACCACACATCAATTTTCTGCCCTGCCCTCCGCAAGGGCAGGGCAGCCTCCTAGAAGCTATTATTTTGGGCCGAAAATTTAATTAAAATTCCAATTCAATTCATTTCTTCACCAAATCAAAAGCCCATCCAAATCCCAAAATCCAAGAATAGAAAGTGTATAAATAGGAGCTAGTTTGATGTAATTAGGACCTTTTGCTTTGCTTTTGAATTTTGCACTTTCTTTGAGCTTTGAATTTTATTTTTGCACTTTGGAACTTCTCTTGGTGTCTTCACTGAGATTTCAGAGAATTAGGGAGGGGAATTGATCTCTCTTCTTCCTCGTTCTTGCTTGGGCATTTTTAATTTTCTTGTTTTGAGTCTTGGGTGTTAAGAATTGAGGAAATTCTGTCTCAATCTCCACTCAAGAGCTCTTTAGTTTCTTTTCTGCATAATTGAATCCATTTACATTCTCTTTACTGTTTCTTCTTCAATTTCTTGTCAATTGCTTTGAGAACTTGGATCTAGGAAGGTAATTGAGATCTAGGCTCTGCTACCTAGTCTCTGGAGTCCTGAGATCCTAATTTACTTTTGGTTCTTCTGTGAACCCTGCTGCACTTTAATCTCAATTTCTGTTTGAACTCTAATTGTTCATAACTCAGTTTCTGTTCTATTAATTGTGGCAATTCAATTTCTCTTTGTTTAGATTCTGCAATCCCAGTCCTCAAATCCCTTTTACATTCAAGCAATTTACATTCCTTGCCATTTAAGTTACTGCAATTTACATTTCTTGCACTTTAAGTTTCAGTCATTTACTTTCTTGTTCTTTAAGATTCAGCAAGTTTATTTTCCTGTCCTTTAATTTACTGCAAATTCCCCTTCTCCCTTTACTTTCCAAACAATTTAGCTTCTGTTAAATACAACCCACTCAACCAAAACTTGATTCGCTTGACTAAATCAGCCACTAAACAAAAATTGCTCAATCCTTCCATCCCTGTGGGATCGACCTCACTCATGTGAGTTATTATTACTTGATGCGACCCGGTACACTTGCCGGTGAGTTTTGTGTTGGATCGCTTTCCACACATCAAGTTTTTGGTGCCGTTGCCGGGATTGAAATAGATTGACAATGATTAAGTGAAGTGGAGATCTAGATCAAGCATTTTTTTTTCTTTTCTATTATTTTAATTTTGACTAACACACTAACTGTTTGAATTTTTGCTTAAACTAACTAAAACTTCATTCTAGCTATAGATTGAAGTTTCATTGGTTTTCTGGATCTGTGTGTTTATTGTTGTGTGTTTGTATGTCAGGTACAGGAAGATCTTCCCCTGTCCTCTCTGCAATTGACCAAAGAACTCTTCGAAGAATAAGAAGAGCTGAATGAGGGAAGAACGTTATTGGAGAGGAAGAATCTGAGGAGGAATTCCAAGAAATGGAAGGAGATCTCAATCAACCAGGAGAAGGAGCCAACAATAACCAACAACAACGAAGAGTCCTGGCTTCATATACATTTGCAAATGCTAGACACTGTGGAAGTAGCATTCTTCCTCCTAATGTCAATGCAAACAATTTTGAATTAAAGCCACAACTCATCACTTTAGTTCAAAACAACTGCTCTTTTGGAGGAGGACCATTGGAGGACCCAAATCAACATTTATCTACTTTCTTGAGAATCTGTGACACGGTGAAAACCAATGGTGTACCTCCTGATAGCTACAAGTTGTTGCTCTTTCCATTTTCTCTCAGAGATAAAGCCACTCAATGGCTAGAAACCTTTCCAAAAGAAAGCATCAACACTTGGGATGACTTAGTGAGCAAATTCCTTGCCAAATTTTATCCCCCTCAAAGAATCCTAAGATTGAAGACTGAGGTGCAGACATTCACTCAAATGGAGGCTGAGAACTTATATGAAGCATGGGAAAGATATAAGGCTCTATTGAGGAAATGTCCACCAGAGATGTTCACTGAGTGGGACAAGTTGCAGAACTTCTATGAGGGACTCACTCTTAAGGATCAAGAAGCACTTGACCATTCAGCTGGAGGCTCTTTGCAACTCATGAAAACTACAGAGGAAGCTCAAAACCTCATTGATATGGTGGCCAATAACCAATATTTCTTTGCTCATCAAAGACAACACCAACCATCACAAAGAAGAGGATTAATGGAGTTGGAAGGAGTGGATTCAATTCTAGCTCAGAACAAGATAATGCAGCAGCAGATTCAACAACAATTTGAGCAAATGGCCAAAAGGATTGATGGCTTGCAAGTTGCATCAGTGAGTGCCACAAGCCAACCACCAACTACTTGGGTGCAAAGTGAAGAAACTCAAGAGGAGCAACAGCAAGAGCAAGTCCAGTACATGCACAACCAAAATCCTGGAACAAATGAAGTCTATGGTGATACTTACAATCCATCTTGGAAGAACCATCCCAACCTCAGATGGGGAGACACCCATAATCAAAACCAATAGCCATGGCAAAGGAACTCAACACAAAACAATTGGAAAAACACAATCCACAATCCCCAGCCAAACACTAACCAAAATACATACAGAAAACCACAAAATAATTACCCCAACTCTAACCATTATCCACCCAATAACCACCCAACAAATCAAAACACCTATCATCATCCATCAACACCCCAAAACCAACCAATTTCACAAGAATCCCAGAGGATCACTAATCTAGAGCTGCTCATGGAAAAGATGATGAAGAACCAAGAATTGACAACAAAGAACCAAGAAGCTTCCATGAAGAACTTAGAACGGCAAATTGGGCAAATCTCCAAACAGATTTCTGTTGAAAAACCATCAAGCTCACTACCAAGTGACACCATTCCTAACCCAAAAGAAGAATGCAAGGTTGTGCAACTAAGAAGTGGAAAAGTGTTAGTGGATGGTAACCAAGGAGCAACCAAGAACAATGACAATGAGTCAACAAAGAATGATGAATCCATCAACAAGGACATGTTAAGCAAGGATGTCCCAGAAAAACTCACAAAGGAAAACAACGAACCACAGAATCTGGAGAAAGGAAAGCAGATCAAGGAAGAACCAAATCCAAGACAATATCAAGTGGAGAAGAACTTAACACCACCACTGCCTTATCCACAGAGATTTCACAAAGAGACAAAGGATCAGCATTTTCACAAATTTCTTGAGACTTTCAAGAAGCTGGAAATCAACATACCCTTAGCTGAGGCATTAGAGCAAATGCCTCTGTATGCGAAGTTCTTGAAAGAGCTCATCAACAAGAAGAGAAGTTGGAGTGAAAAGGAGACTGTAATGCTTAGTGAAGAATGCAGTGAAATCATTAAAAAGGGACTCCCTCCCAAGCTTGAAGATCCTGGAGGTTTCTTCCTACCCTGCACTATTGGAAACCTATTCATCAACAAGGGAATGTGTGATTTAGGAGCAAGCATAAATCTAATCCCATCTTCTTTAGTGAAAAAGCTTGGCATAGAGGAGGTGAAGCCAATACAGATGTCCTTGGAGTTGGTGGACCAATCAGTAGTATATCCTAAAGGGCTGATTGAGAACCTGTTAGTTAAGGTTGACAAGTTCATATATCCTGCGGATTTTGTGGTCCTGGATTCTTCAGAAAATGGAAATGACTCCATAATACTTGGTCGACCATTTTTGGCCACTGCTAGAGCCATTGTGGATATAGAGCAGGGAGAGTTAACCCTCAGGATGCATGAGGAGAGCATCATCTTGAGAGTCTTTCCAGAATTACAAAGGAATGAAGAAACAAGCAAAACAAGTGGTGATCTCCTTCCAAAGCAAGCAACCGACAAGGCAGTAGAACAGAAAAACAAGCTTGTACAAGGAGAAAAAGGAATTCAAAAGGAAGCAGGGGTGATAAACAAGAAGGAAGGTATCACAACCCAAGTCACTGACAAGAAAGAAAGATCAACAAGAAAGAAAAAGATGAAGAGCAAGAACAAGGCTCACAAAGGGTGGAAGAACAAGAAAATTCTAACTGAGGGATTTTCCAAAGGTGACAAAGTACAATTAGTATATCAACAACTAGGAACAGAAGATTATTACACTGTCAACCAAGTACTTTCTCTGGAGCATATGGAAATTGAGCATCAAGGCACACAGAGAAAGTTTACAGTGAGAGGTGACAAGTTGAGACATCACCAACATCAACCACCCTAAAGGGAGTTCGATGTCAAGCTAGTGACAATAAAAGAGCGCTTCATGGGAGGCAACCCATGATTTAAGATTTCTGTCTTCTCTTTCATTTAATAAGCTATGATTCCTCTGAGTATGATTTTGAATTTTCATGCCTGATAAATACATACATTGTTTTAAAGCACATGTCAAACTTCTAAGTTTGGTGTACCTTAAGGCACACCCAAGTTCATTTTTCAAAAAAGGGGATTAGTCTTAGAACATATGCATAATTCTTTTGATGAAGCATATGACCAAACACTAAGTTTGGTGTCTGCATGTGTAACAATGTTCAGAAGATCATTTCCCAATCATGGACTCAAAACCATACAGAAAGGGATCATGCATCAAAATTTTTTTTTAAAAAATGCATCAATTGTGAAGAATGGTTTGCATTGTTAAGCCATTCCCTCAATAAAAGATAAGTTTGGTGTTCACCAACTTTTAGCATCTTTAATTAAGGGACACAATTGACCATGAAAGAAAAAAAAATTATATATAATAAATGATAATAAACAAAACAAAACAAATCTTTTATTACAAATCAATTGCCAACGATTATATTATTGATTTAAGGCTAGCTGTCTTTATTCATGCAGGAGAAAAGGATTGAGACAAAAGCAAGGAGGGGCCACGGCTAGGATAAGCTATGTGAGGATGGTCACATGTGCCTAGAAGAATGAGCTCATGGGGAAGCAGAATTTGCATGCATACATGCATCATTGAACGCCTAAATGCATGCAGCCAATGGGAGGAGGATGCTCGTCAAAGCCTCAACAATGCATGCAGACCATGCATTCCATGCACTCCTTTGATGAACAACTCAATCTCAACCCTTCATGAGCACCAACGAGCTCTTTCCTCATTCATTGTGGTTTTGTTGGAAAGTTTGAAGAATCTGCCTATTAATAGCCGTAGCACTAAACGGTTTACACACTCATTCAAGCTACCTTCATATGAAAATCATAATCCTCTTTACTCCTAAAACTAACATAATTCCCTTGTCTCACAACAAAACCGAACCAAAACTCTTCCCAAACACAACACATACTTCTTCTTTTCTCACTTTTCTTTTCTTTTCACCTCAAATCCAATGACCTCTTCAAGTTCAAAAAGGAGGCCGGGAAAGAAACCTATGGTAGCCGAACCTCCATCATTTGATGCAACCAAATTTAGATCCCAATTCCATGAAGGGAGATATCATAGGTTCATGAAGACAAAGAATGTCATCTATGAGAAAGGTCTTGATTTGAAGGAAGGAGAATATCCCATCATGAGGCAAATCACTAAAGAAAGAAGGTGGGAACTCTTATGTGCTCCTTTTGTTGACATCAGTGCAGTCATGATCAGGGAGTTCTATGCAAATGCTGTAAAAGAAAACAAAGATAGTGCCCCTTACACAAGTTATGTCAGAGGAGTTGAAGTGAGTTTTAGCCCAGCTGCCATCACAAGGGCCCTCAAGTTGAGAACCATAACTTATGCAGAGCCCAGTTATGAAACCAGATTGCAGATGGAAAACAATCCTGATGAGATCTTGCAAGGGTTATGTGTGGAGAATACAGATTGGGAAAGAGATTCAAAGGGAGTTCCAAGTCACTTGAGAAGGATAAATCTTACTCCTGTGGCCAAGGGATGGTATGAAATAGTGAGAAGATCTATCCTTCCTACTGGAAACGCCTCTTGGGTCACAATCAAATGGGCACTCTTGACGTACTGCATCTTACATGGAGGTGAAATCAACCTCGCACAACTCATAGCCGACAGTATTCAAGAGATGGCCAATAGCACAAGCAAATCAAGTAGTCTTGGACATCCAAGTACCATCCTCAGGCTATGTGACAAAGCTAGAGTAATCTTTGAAGATGAGGACACAGAAAAAGTGAAAAAGGGAAAAGGAATCACCAAGAAGAGTATGGAGGGAATGAATGAAGAAGAAGATCAAGAAGGGGTGGTAGCTCCTAGACAAAGGAGATCACAAAGAGAGGAAGGACGAAATCAAGCTCATGATGCCATAGACATGAGCCAGTTACAAAGATCAATTGAAGAACTATCTCAGCAACTCATGCAGGCTCAACAAGGTCAAAATCAGGTGGGCCAAGAGAAATATCTAGAGCCCCATCCAGAATTTATGGAGCAATTTTTGAAAGAAAAAGAGGAACGAGAAGCTTGGCAGCATCAAATAGAGGAGAAATAAGAGAGATGGCAACAACAAATGATGACTCAGCAGCAAGAATTTCAAGCACAGATTCTTGAAGGACAACAAGAGCAATACAAAGAATTCAAAGAATCATATGATAAGCTGTATTTTAGTCAAGCTAAAGCAGGGGAATATAGTCACAACCTGTATCAATGGAAGAATGTTCATCACACCATGGGAGAAGTTAGATATGCACAAAGAATGGAGAATGATGAAAACATGCAAGCAAGGTTGGAGTACTTGACCCACAATTTGCCAACACTCAATCCTGAGATCAAGCCATTTGAGCAATGCCCTGAATTTGTAGCCAAGCAACAGGCAAGATCTCGTCAATATACTGAGGCAACTTTTAAAAGATTGGAAGACGTTGGGCTCTCAGGACTCTTAGATTCTGTTTGGGGTAGAAGATGTCCTGGTGAAGAGATCCGAGATTATTCCAAGACAGGGAAGAGAAAGAAAAAGAAGGGAGAATCAAGCAGCAGCCACGACCATTAGAAGGTGGCAAAGTTCTTTCATATTTACTCTTTCATGTCGCTAATAAGGAGATGCATGTCTGAAACATGATATTCCTCCATCATCTATTTCTTTTTACTTCATGAAATTTTTATTCTTTGTTTTCATTTTAGTTATTTAATAAATAGTTAGAAAAATGCTAAATCTGCATAATGCTTGTTATCCATCACTTAGCTTGAAATTTGTTTTGTTTCCCACATGCTTAAATAAAAGAGATTTGTTTGAATTGAAAAGTGAAATATCCAATGTTGCATAAGTAAGAATGGAAGTTAGTGGTGGTATATGTGTTCGATTAAATGCATAACTCATGAAATAATTGTTGCATAATATCATTCTCATTCAAGTGTGAGTTAGCTTGCTGTTGTAAAGATTCTTCAATAAAGAAAAAAGCCCTTGGTAACGAAAACAGAAAGAAAAGGAAGAAGAAAAAGCCAAAATGGCAAGAAAAACAAAGAATAAAGGTTGGACACCAATAGCTTGGACCCTAGGACATATGCCTGTGGTGTTCTTGTACTAAGATATGCTTGGATGAGTAAATTCTAAGGGGTATTTTAAAACCCGGTCACTTAGATCAACTGATTTGGGATGGCCAATTGAAAATCCACAATAAAGAGCAACTTAGATACAGAACATTTAGTTATCCAAAGAGATGCTGGGCATCAATGATCCTAGGAAGAATTAGTGAGCCATGTGTCTGTGGTGGAAAGATGTTGAGCAAAAGAAAAGAAAATAAAGCCAAAGGCTACTACTGCAACATTTGACACCAAACCTCCAAAAGAATAATAAGCTTGTTAAGCATTATAAGCCAAGAGAAGTTAGCAAGGGAGTAATTAAAAAGTGAGTCTTCTAATAGCATGTTTAGCAAGCCTTTGAGGAAAGATGTATATTATGTAACAGCAACAATAATTGAGTTATCATTGTCTGCATAAAGATCCCATAAATTAAGTTCTGCTATATGCCTAATAAGGATATGTGTTCTTTTCTTAATTCATTTCAATTGCTCTTAAATTTGATGCTTGCTTGGGGACAAGCAAGATTTAAGTTTGGTGTTGTGATGACAAGTCATCATATACCCATTTTTCAAGCTAATTTCACTTGTTTTATTAGTCTTTATACACTTTCTTGCATCCTAAGTAAGTGATTTGGAATGAAAATGCATAACTTCTTTAAATCAAGCAACCACCATGAAATTAATGTTAACTCATGAGGTTTAAGCTAATTTTAATTGAATTTTAATTGATTTATAAGCCTTATGAATTTAGTGATACTTGGAGTGGTTGTTTTGGTTTATTTTAGGTGAAGAAAAGAATAAAAGAGAAAAGCGTGGCCTAAGAAAGCGTGACCCAAGGAGAAGGAAGCGTGGTCAAAGGAAGGAAAAGTGTGCCGCATGCAATGGGGGAGGCAAGAATTGCCCTCCACAAGGGCACACTGCCCTCTAGGAGGGCAACATAAGGGAACAAGGCATAAAAGGCAACTCTGCCCTGCCCACTACAAGGGCAGAGCACAAATCTGTGCCTTGGAATCAATAAGAAGAAAATGTTGCCCTGCCCTCCACAAGGGCAGTATCGGGCTCACAAGGGGAGAAAATCAAAGGAAAATGTCTCCAAATGCTTGCCACAAGAGTTGAGCACGGGACCATGAGGAAGCAAGGAACTAAGTTCCATTATCGTGCCAAGAAAGCCAAAGAAAATGAATAAGCGTGTGTAGCAGCCAGGATTCGAACTCGGGACATCAAAGTGAAAACACTGCCCTGCCCTCAGCGAGGGCAGGGCAGCATTTTGTGTGGCATGATTCTGGCGCACCAAGAAACGAGTCTGGCGCACCAAGGAATGAATCTGGTAGCACCAGCAGCGCACCACAGCACCCATCTGGCGCACCAATTTTTCCTGCCCTGCCCTCCGCGAGGGCAGGGCAGCGTTCTGCGCACCAAGACCGCACCAGCCCGCACCAAGCCGCACCACACATCAATTTTCTGCCCTGCCCTCCGCAAGGGCAGGGCAGCCTCCTGGAAGCTATTATTTTGGGCCGAAAATTTAATTAAAATTCCAATTCAATTCATTTCTTCACCAAATCAAAAGCCCATCCAAATCCCAAAATCCAAGAATAGAAAGTGTATAAATAGGAGCTAGTTTGATGTAATTAGGACCTTTTGCTTTGCTTTTGAATTTTGCACTTTCTTTGAGCTTTGAATTTTATTTTTGCACTTTGGAACTTCTCTTGGTGTCTTCACTGAGATTTCAGAGAATTAGGGAGGGGAATTGATCTCTCTTCTTCCTCGTTCTTGCTTGGGCATTTTTAATTTTCTTGTTTTGAGTCTTGGGTGTTAAGAATTGAGGAAATTCTGTCTCAATCTCCACTCAAGAGCTCTTTAGTTTCTTTTCTACATAATTGAATCCATTTACATTCTCTTTACTGTTTCTTCTTCAATTTCTTGTCAATTGCTTTGAGAACTTGGATCTAGGAAGGTAATTGAGATCTAGGCTCTGCTACCTAGTCTCTGGAGTCCTGAGATCCTAATTTACTTTTGGTTCTTCTGTGAACCCTACTGCACTTTAATCTCAATTTCTGTTTGAACTCTAATTGTTCATAACTCAGTTTCTGTTCTATTAATTGTGGCAATTCAATTTCTCTTTGTTTAGATTCTGCAATCCCAGTCCTCAAATCCCTTTTACATTCAAGCAATTTACATTCCTTGCCATTTAAGTTACTGCAATTTACATTTCTTGCACTTTAAGTTTCAGTCATTTACTTTCTTGTTCTTTAAGATTCAGCAGGTTTATTTTCCTGTCCTTTAATTTACTACAAATTCCCCTTCTCCCTTTACTTTCCAAGAAATTTAGCTTCTGTTAAATACAACCCACTCAACCAAAACTTGATTCGCTTGACTAAATCAACCACTAAACAAAAATTGCTCAATCCTTCAATCCCTGTGGGATCGACCTCACTCATGTGAGTTATTATTACTTGATGCGACCCGGTACACTTGCCGGTGAGTTTTGTGTTGGATCGCTTTCCACACATCAGCCACAACTCAAAGAAGTTAGAAATTTCTATATAGAAACATCGTCACAAGGTTCGGACTCCCATACTCCATCACTACAGACAATGGTACCTAGTTCACAGACGCAGGCTTCAGAAAACTAGTGGCCAAGTTGAACATAAAACAACAATTCACCTCTGTTGAGCACCCCCAAGCCAATGGGAAAGCTGAAGCTGCTAACAAACTTATATTAGCAGGGTTAAAACAGAGATTACAGGATGCAAAGGGAGCTTGGGCTGAAGAGCTCCCGCAAGTCCTATGGGCATATCGAACGACTCCACATTCCACGACAAAGGAGTTACCTTTCCGATTAGCTTATGGAATGGAGGCAATGATCCCAGTGGAGGTTAAAGAAGGATCACCCAGAGTAATCCATTTTAGCGAAAAAGCCAATTCTCAACTTCAAAGGGAAGAGCTCGACTTACTTCTGGAGATCCGAGAAAGAGCTCGGATAAGGAAAGAAGCATTGAAATGACAAATGGCCTCCAGATACAACCAAAAAGTAATATAGTGGGCTTTTGTTGAAGACGACCTCATCCTAATCCGAGACGACATAGGAACAACTCGACCTGGAGAAGGAAAGGTGGCAGCAAACTGGAAAGAACCCTTCCAAGTCATAGAAGTACTGGGAAAGGGCTACTACAAGCTTTCCGAACTCGACGGGCGAGAGCTTCCTAGGTCATGGCACACCTGCAATATAAGAAGGTACTATAGCTAGGGATGATAAAAGATCTTGAACAAGGCGCACTCTTTTTCCTGAAAAAGGTTTTTTAACGAGGCGCCCCACCAAGACCTACAAATCATCTGACTTAGGAAATTAACTCCTCATGTATATTTGCATTCTCTTTTAATAAAATTTGTTCAGATTCTCTACAAATGCTCAAGTCATATTATTCTGAAAACATTCATCGCCCGATTATAAAGCTACAGATCGACAGAAAGTTAAAACCAAATTCACTGTGCGATCACGATAAAAAAACGAGGGTTAAAACCCAAATTCTACAAAATCGGCAAAGATGAAAATAGAATAATGCAAGAAGTTATAGAAAGTGATCCATAGAAAGGACCTGACGAGGTCCTAATAAAATGGATTGCTATAAAATAACTTAAAGACTGGCCGACACAAAAAGCCAGACCAGCCTCAACAACTCAAGTTATAAGTAAAGCCTTGGAAAGAGGTCTGGCCAACCCTATAAAAGAGGATTACTATAACTTCGAAGAGCCCGACATGATGAAGTCAGACTCCTACAAAAAGTTACAAAGATAATCCCTGAAAGAGACCTAAACAAGGTCCAAGAAAGAGGATTATCAAGTAACTCGACAGGGCCCGACGTGACGAAGTCGGCCCAGAAAGATAAGTTGCAAAGATAATCCCTGAAAGAGACCTAAACAAAGTCCAAGAAAGAGGATTATCTAGTAACTCGACAGGGCCCAACGTGACGAAGTCGGCCCAGAAAGATAAGTTACAAAGATAATCACTGAAAGAGACCTAAACAAGGTCCAAGAAAGAGGATTATCAAGTAACTCGACAGGACCCGATGTGACGAAGTCGGCCCAAAAAGATAAGTTACAAAGATAATCCCTGAAAGAGACCTGAACAAGGTCCAAGAAAAAGGATTACCAAGTAACTCGACAGGACCCGATATGACGAAGTCGAGCCCAGGACACAAGTTACAAAAATAGTCCCCAAAAGAGACCTAAATGAGGTCCAAAAAAGAGGATTACAAATAAAACCAAGCCAAAGAATCAAGCTGATCATGCCAGGACAAAATCCGAGCCTACAAAGGTACCAAGACAAGTGCAAGCAGACATGATACAAAAACTACTAAGTTATGATAATAACAAGCTTCAGAGGCCACCAAAATCAGCCCCGAAAGCTCGAAAACTACTTTCTTTTTCAAAATAAAAGTTGCTAAACAAGCAACCTAAACAAAGTATCAACAGTCAGCAAAAACACCATTTACAAAGATAAAGAAGTTCAAAAGCCCACAAGCCGGGCTATCTACATTAAATAGGAAGAAAACTCAGTCAACATTAGAAGACTTCTCAGCAGCATCAACTCAGGGCGAAGGAGGACGAGTCTGAAGAGGCACTGCATCTACCGTCTCATCATCTCGGTTCAAGATTTGGCAATCCGGTCCCACTTTTGGACGACTGATCCCAGCAGTAGAAGTCGGAGAAGTTGGCACAGCAGAAGTCTTGGTAGCAGGCAGTGAGGGACGATCATCATCATCATCGGGATCGTCAGGAACAATCTTACCATCCCTAACAATATTGTCCAGGCTAATAAGGGAAAGGTCGAGATCTGGCGCAAGAACTCGGAATTGCTCTTTCAGATTCTCATAAGCCGCAGTAACACTACCTACAAGATGACTTTGAAGTTTGGAGTAATCGGCCTGAACAGATTCCAATTACCCCTGAGCTCCATCACCTCTCTATAAGTAGTAACATAGATATCCTTATGTTTTTGAGCCGTATCCTCGGCCAATTGCGCGGCAGCCGCCAGACCAACAGCCCGGGCCTTTTCCCCCTTCAGCTCCTTTTTTAGCTCGGCCACTTCCACCTCAAGCTCCTCCTTCAAACCCTTAATTCGGTCAAATTCTGATTTCGCCTCCTCCATAAAAGCCTTGGTAGCATGGATAGGAAGATCTTGAGCAGTTCGGGATAAAGCCGCTCCCATGTGTGCCAGTGTAATACCACTCTGAGTAATAAAGTCTAAATGACAAAGAATGGATACATCATCGGTAGGCATGACACCATAGGGAGCAATGTGTTGGTCTACAAACCCAACTGCATTAAAGTCGGGAGCACCAAGATTAAACGGCTCGACAGTCCGAGGCCTTTTTGGAGGAGGAGCAACTGGAGGAGCAGAGGTACCAACTGAAGTCTGAAGTGGGTCAACCAAATGAACCCGGGGAATCGGGATCATCCTCCTCGGCCTAGAAGAGCTCGGGACAGACGACTTCGACAAAACTTGGGAGGACCCTTCCCCGACCACCTTGGCCGGGACGTTCCGAGCCGTGGTAGCCTTCATCGCCTTCTTGCCTTTAGTGAGTCATTATTCTTCGACATCTCTGAAAAACAAGAAAAATACAACGACTTATGAATATCCAGAAAAGAAAGCAAAAAAACAAAAGACATTGGAGCACAGTTTATAAAATTCCCAGCACAGCACGAATCAAGGATGGATCCCCCAGAAATTTCTTGGTCCAAGATGAGGAGGTTCCCCCCAAATATCTTCCAAAGCAGCGACAAAGGCCTGCTCGACCTCGTCTATCATCTCACAGGTATACCTAGACACAACTACATTCCTCTACAACTCTAAAGGAAAACGAGGCTCGCCATTCTCATCCAGGAAGAAAGGACGAGCTCCTTCAACAGCTCGGATCTTGAAAAAGTAATTCTTAAAATCGCGGAAAGACTCATCATACATGGAGAAGACTTTATGTCCCTGGGCCGACCTAAAAGAAATCCAAGAAGCTTTCTTTTTGGTAGTTCCAGGCTTGGTCAACACAAACAGATACAGAAAAAGGGTTAAAGAAGGCTTAACACCAAATTCATGGCAAACCAGCTGAAAAATCTTAATAAAATCCAAAGAATTCGGATGAAGCTAAGATGGGGCCATGTTACAAGACCACAACAGGTCGGTCTCAAAGGAAGTAAAAGGAAGGGTAATATCCATCTGGCTAAAGAAGAAATCGTATGCATAAAAGAAAGGACGCTCCCCCTGGGTCGGAATAGGAAAGTAGACCTTGTCATCAGAATCGGGTGCCACCAGCTCATAATTGCATTCTTGATTCTCACTACTACATATCCGATGGTGT
The DNA here is from genome assembly GCF_003086295.3 of Arachis hypogaea. Classification (NCBI taxonomy): domain Eukaryota; kingdom Viridiplantae; phylum Streptophyta; class Magnoliopsida; order Fabales; family Fabaceae; genus Arachis; species Arachis hypogaea. The sequence goes on along the minus strand of NC_092038.1, from coordinate 65,022,041 downwards.
TTTCTAAGCTCCGCACAGAACTCCGCGTTAGCTAGTGATACACATGTCAACACAAGGGAGTCCAACCAGTCAGACATCCACTCAGGAACCTTAGAGGATGCCTTGACAATATTTTTACGAGATGACATGGCCAACTAATCCTACAAACAAAAGGAAACGGGTTACTAACCCAAAAACAAATTCGGGCAATATCAAAGCAACTCGGACTACGCGACCTCAAGCACACAAACAGTAAAAGGAAAACCCCAAGACGCACAACGAGGTCCAGGGGCATCCTTTGGAGGCAATGACAGAGTAAGGTTTCAGAAAAATGATACAAAAACAAAATTCTCTCCCAGGCATACAACATTTCGAGGAGAAAAAGGCGAAAGTCAAAGAAAAGTCATCAACAAAAACAAAATCATCGATGAAGCAAACAAAGTTATCAAAGGAGCAACCTTTTTCAAAACAGCAGTACGGAAATCAACGACAAACACACGAAGCCCTAAAAAGAAGCCAAAACCAGGAAAATCACCCAAAGCATACATAAGGATGAAAGAAGTCCAGGAAACAGGCATCACAGCAATAAACCAAGCACAAAAACAAGAAAAAGGTTCAAGCTTTCCAACATACAAAATCAAGAGTGTCATAAAAAAACAAAAACGAAGCAGTAGAAATAAATAGTGAAGAGAAAGCGAAAACCAACCTGGAAGAAGAAAAGCTTTGAAAAGGAGCAGCGAAGAATCAACCACAAAGCGGAAGCACCAAGCAAATACCAAAGTGTCATGTTCAGGGGAACCACCATTATCTCTATAGGCTTGGGCTGCCTTTGGATTTGGGTCATGTTCCTCTGTTTGGGCCTTTTTCTGGGCTCTCCTGGTGATTTGGCCGAGCTCTAGGATACGAGGTCGGGTAGTCTGTACCTGAAGAGGTCGGTTAGCTTGTCGTTGATCTTCCCGGGTCGGACATCTCGACCCAGGGTATGAATAGTGCCCCTGCTCAAGTACGGTCTTCCTTTTTGAGGTCGAGTCCTTTAGCTTTAGGACTTCAATCCTTCTTTGGTAAAGCCGAGCTCGAGCATTGTCGCTTTTCTTCTTCGTAGAGTTTCCCCTTGAATATGGAGCGTTTTGTTTGTTTCTTTTAATTTTGAAATAGATGTTCCTTGCCTTGGGAACGTGCGAGGATTTTTAATGCCCTATTAACATCTTAATGCTTCATTTCTTTCGCCTCCCGCTTTCATTTATTAATTACTTTCTCTTTGTTTTGCTGTAACTTCCCCTTTTCTCTCTATTCTTTTGTTTTGCTTTGACTTGCCTGAGACTTGCATTTTTTGTGCTTCTCTTTGTGACGCCTTCAGTGGTTGTTGGTGTTTCCTTTTCTTGAAAGGCGATTCTGGATTTCGTCTCTTCGCCTTCAACTTTTTTGGCACTTCCTCTTCTTTCAGGTTGGTTCTTCTTTCTGTTTCTTTACTTCTTTCGTCATTCTTTCCTTATGCTTGCATTATTCTATTCTTGGTAAAGTTTTGGTTTTGCTTGAGTTTACGTTGGAAAGTTTGGACCTTTTCGTCTTACCCTGTTTGGTCGTCACTGTGTGCTTTGGGAGTCTCTTTAATTTTGAATGATCCTTTTTGCGTTCGTCATTTTTATGGTTTTTGCATGCCTTTTCTGATTTTGAATCTGCATGTCGTAACTGAATCTCCTGAACTGCTTAATTCTAAAGAAGATTGTGGCTTTGCTGGTTTCTTTTTTGTTTTTGCTTTGATGTCGATAGTTTTCTTTGCTGATAACGATTTTCTGATGACTTTTGGAGTTTCATCTCTGAGCTTTTATTGGAAGAGGGTTGTTTTCTTTGCTGAGAGATTTGTTGGGATATAGCCTTGTAGATTTTTTTTTCTGAGCCCTTACTCTGTTACTACCTCCAAAGGATGCCCCTGGACCTTGGTGTGTGTCTTGGGATTTTCCTTTCACTGTTTGTATGCTTGAGTCATGTTTTATCCGAACCAATTTTTTTATTTTGTCTGAGTTGTTTTTGGTTGGTAATCCATTTTCTTTTTCTTGCTGTAGGACTAGTTGACCTTGTCTTCTCGCAAAAATATTGTCGAGACATCTTCCAAGGTCCCTAAGGGTATGTCCGACTGGCTAGACTTCCTTGTCCTGATGTGCGTTTCTGTAGTTAATTCCAAGTTCTACGCAGAGCTTAGAAAATGTTACTGAATCTGTAGTAATAGAGATCAGGAAAAGAACTATGAATTGGTAGCGCCTGACTCTAATGAAAGGAATTGTTTTCCTGCCTTCCCCTTGTGTTGGCAAAAGGATGTTGTGGTGTCTCGATACTTGTGGGAGATGCTTGACGAGGTTGAGCAGGCTTTTGTGAGTATTTTGGAAGATATTTGGTGGGAACCTCCCCATCTCGATACCAAAAAATTTTTGGGGGACCCCTCCCTTGTCTGAACTTAGTTGGGTGTTGACCGACTTGTTTTTGCTCTATTTCACTTTGCTTCATTTCTTTCCAGTTTGTAACTTGCTTTTTTGGTTGATTTTGTTTTTTCAGAGATGGCTAAGATCAATGATTCCATGAAAGCCTTTAAAAAGGCAAGAAAGGCTACAGCTGCCCAGAATATCTCGGCCAAGGCGGCTGGGGAGGGATCCTCTCATATTTTGTCAAAACAGCTGGTATTGAGCTCTCCGGGACCGAGGAGCATGATTCCTACCCCTCGGGTTCGTGTGATTGATCCTTCCCATGCTTTTGCTCCCACCTCTTCTCCTACTGTCGTTCCTCCTCCAAAAAGACAGAGGGCTGTTGAGCCCTTCAATCTGGATGCCTCCGACTTTGATGCTGTCGGGTTTGTTGATCAACAAATTGCTCCCTATGGTGTCATTCCTACTGACGATGTTTCCCTTCTTCGTCACTTAGACTTCATTACCCGGAGTAGCATTAAGATGGCACGTATGGGGGCGGCTCTATACCAGACTGCTCAGGATCTTCCCATTCATGCAACAAAGGCTTTTATGGAGGAGGCCAAATCGGAGTTTGACCGGATCAAGGGTTTAGAGGAGGAGCTCAAGGTGAAAGTGGCTAAATTGGAAAAAGAGTTGGAGGGTGAGAAGACTCAGGCTACTGCCCTGGCGGCTTCTTTGAAATTAGTTGAGGATACAACTGTGTCACAACTTATGGGGAGATGGTGGATCTTAAGGAGAGTTTGGAGTCTGTACGAGCTGACTATGCCGAGCTCTAGGGTCATCTTGTAGGCAGTGTGAATGCTGCTTATGAGAATTTGAACCAAGATGATGGGATGGTAGATGTAGTACCCCTTCAGACTCGCCCTCCTTCTCCCCGAGATGCTACTACTGGGAAGTCTTTGGATCCTTTATAATTTTTCTGATGTATTTGTGTATAGCCCGGTTTTGTGGGCTTTTGAACTCTTTATTTTGTAAGTTGTGATCTTGACTTTGAATACTTTAGTTGCTTTTTTAGCAACCTTATTTTGAAAAACAAAAATAGTTTCTCTTGCTCTTGAGGTCGGCTTCAAGCAACCTCTTGAGTCTGTTTATTATAACCACCTTGTTTCTTTGGGGTATGCTTGTCGGTTGATCGTTTTAGCGTTTTCTAGGAATCTTCGAGGTGTTGGAATCTTATCTTCTGACCTCTTCCAGTTGCCTTTGTACTTTTATATTTGTAAATTTGAGGTCACAGCTTTCTGGGTTCGATTTGGGGTCTCTTATGGCGCATACCTTCTGTCGATCGATGTCTTTGCGAGTTTATTTTTATAATTCTATAGCTTTGTTTTGGCTTGGGCCAACTTCTTCATGTCGGTCCCTTCTAAGTTATTTCTAGTAATCCATTTGTTGGACGTCCGATCTCTTTTTATGGATTACTTTTTATAACTTTTTGTCGCTTTGATCGGTTTGGACTGACTTTTTCGTGTCGGTCCCTTCGAAGTTTTTTCTAGTAATCAATTTTTTGGACCTTGTTCGGTCTCTTTTTATGGATTACTTTTATAACTCTTTGTAGCTTTGGTCTGACTTCTTCATGTCGGTCCCCTTGGAAGTTATTTCTAGTAATCCGCTTTTTAGGGCCTGCCAGGCCTCTTTTTAAGGATTACTTTTTATAACTTTTCGTCGCTTTAATCTGGTCCGACTTCTTTTGCATTGGTCCATTCCAAGTTATTTCTAGCAATCCATTTTTGTTTTAGACCTCGTCAGGCCTCTATTCATGGATCACTTTTTATAACTTCTTGCATTTTTCTGTTTTTATCACTTTTCATCTTGCTGATTTTGTAAAGTTTGATCCTCGTTCGGTCGATCTTTGATGAAGTCGGTTTTCCTTCTTTGTCGACCGCGTCGGGCAGTGATCTTGATTAATGCGTCTTGATAAAGTGAATTTTGTAGAAAATCTGAAAAAACTTTATTCAAAGTAGAAAATAGACAAATATATACATGTGGGTGTTTAACCTTCTTAAGTTGGGTAATTTTGTAGATCCTGGCTTGGTCCCTCATTAAAATACCTTTTTTAGGGAAAAAGAGTACACCTTTGTCCTAAGATCTTTTATTACCTTTTAACTATATTACCTGTTTAGGTTTCAGGCGTGCCATGATCTCAGTAGCTCTCGGCCCTCGAGTTCAGACACTTTGTAGTAGCCTTTTCCCATTATCTTTGTGACTCGGTAGGGTCTCATCCAGTTGGCTGCTAGCTTTCCCTCTCCAGGTCAACTTGTTCCTGATATCATTTCGGATTAGGATGAGGTCATTGTTGGCGAGGCTTTGCTGCACTACCTTTCGATAGTATCTTAAGGCCATACGGCATTTTAGTGCTTCTTCTCTGATCCGAGCTCTTTCTTAGACTTCTTATAGTAGATCGAGCTCTTTCCTTTGATGTTGGGAGTTAGCTTCTTCACTGTAGAGGATCGTTCTGGGAGACCCTTCTTCTACTTCTACCGGTATCATTGCCTCCATTCCATAAGCCAATCAGAAGGGTGATTCCTTTATGGTGGAGTGTGGAGTTATCCGATATGCCCATAGGACCTGTGGGAGCTCTTCGGCCTAAGCTCCCTTTGTGTTCTGTAGCCTCCGTTTTAACCTAGTATGACTTTATTGGCAGCTTCTGCTTGTCCATTAGCCTGTGGGTGTTCTACGGATGTGAATTGGTGCATTATCTTTAGGTCGACTACCAGCTTTCTAAAGCCTGCATCTATGAATTGGGTGCCATTGTCTGTGGTGATGGAGTAAGGAACCCTAAACCTCATGATATTGTTCCTATATAGAAATTTCTGACTTCTTTGGGCAGTGGCATTGGCTAGGGGCTCTGCCTCTATCCATTTTGTGAAATAATCTACCCTACAATGAGGAAGTTAACCTATCCTAACCCTTGGGGGGAAGGGCTCGAGAAGGTCGAGTGCGCACTTTGCAAATGGCCAAGGTGATGTCACGCTGATGAGTTCCTCTGGTGGGGCGACATGGAAGTTGGCATGTTTCTGACATGGTGGACACGTCTTAACATACTCGGTGGCTTCTTTTTGCAAAGTCGGTCAAAAGAATCCGGCTCGGAGAACTTTTTTGGCAAGGGCTCGTGCTCCAAGATGGTTCACACATGTGCCACTGTGTATCTCTTCCAAGACCTCTTTTGTGTTAGAGGTCGGTACACATTTTAGTAGAGGTATCAAAATTCCTCTCTTGTATAGAATTTCATTTATGATGGTGTAATACTGTGCCTCCCACTTTAGCCTCTTTGCCTCCTTCTTATTTGTAGGGAGTATCTCCGATTTGAGGTAGTTGATTCTGGGAGTCATCTATCCTTGATCTTGGCCTGATATGGCTAAGATTTTTTCTTCTTCTAAGATTGATGGGTTATGCAGTACTTCCTGGATGAGGCTCCTATTATTAACCCCTGGTTAGGTGCTGGCTAATTTTGAGAGTGCGTCAGCTCGAGGATTCTGTTCCCGGGGTATATGTTGGATCTCATATTCCTAGAATTGCCCGAGTTGTTCCCTGGTTTTGTATACGTACTTTTTCATAGCAGGATCTTTGGCTTGGTAGGTCTCTGCTATTTGCAAGGTGACAACCTGTGAGTCGCTAAAGATGACAAGTTTTTGGGCTCCGACTTCTTTAGCCAACTTCAAACCAGCCAATAGCGCCTCAAACTCAGCCTGGTTATTGGAAGCAGGGAACTCAAACTTTAGTGAGAGTTCGATTTGGGTTCCTTGATTACTTTCTATTATCATGCCTGCTATGCTCCTGGTTTTATTTGAAGAGCCGTCCACGTAAAAATTGCACTTTGCAGGGATTTTCGGGGTGTCAGTGTACTCTGCAATGAAGTCGGCCAGATACTGTGATTTAATCACTATCCAAGCTTCATATTCGAGGTCGAATTCGGACAACTCGACTGCCCCCTGTAGGATTCTCCCCGCTAAATCTATTTTCTGCAGAATGCCTTTTATGGGCTGGTTGGTCCGAACCTTGATGGTGTGAGTCTGGAAGTATGAACAAAGTCGTCGAGAGGTTAATATGAGAGCGTAGGTGAACTTCACTATCTTTTGATAGTCCAGTTTGGACCCTTGTAGCACTTTGCTGATGAAATATATAGGTTGCTGTCCACTTTCGTCCTCTCTGACTAGTGCCGAAGCTACTGCCCGACTTCCTACTACTAGGTATAATATGAGTGCATCTCCTTCCCGAGGTCGGGTAAGAATGGGTGGTTGTCCTAGGAATCTTTTGAAATCCTGGAAAGCTAGCTCGCACTATGATATCCATTCGAACTTCTTTCCCTTCCTTAGCGTAGCGTAGAATGGGAAATATCTTATGGCTGATTCGGCTAGAAATCTGGACAAGGCTGCCAGTCACCCATTGAGTTGTTACACTTCTTTGACATAGGTCGGGCTTTTCATGTCGAGTATGGCCTGACACTTGTCTAGGTTTGCTTCGATTCCTCTTTGTGTGAGCATGAATTCCAAGAATTTGCTAGCTTCTACTGCGAAGGTGTATTTTACAGGGTTAAGTCGCATGCCATGCTTTCTTATGGTATTGAACACTTGGGCGAGGTCGGACAGTAATGATTCCTTGCTTTGTGTTTTTACTAACATATCGTCTATGTATACCTCCATTAGTTTTCCAGTGTGATCTGCGAAGACTTTGTTCATTAACCTTTGGTAGGTGGCTCCTGCGTTTTTGAGTCTGAATGGCATGACGACATAGCAGTAGTTTGCTTTGGGTGTTAAAAATGACGTTTTTTCTTCATCAGGTGGGTACATCAGGATTTGATTATATCCTGAATAAGCATCCATAAATTAGAGGTACTTGTATCCGGAGGAGGCGTCCACTAGAGTGTTGATGCTTGGGAGTGGATAAGGATCTTTTGGGCAAGCCTTGTTGAGGTCGGTGTAATAAGTGCACATCCGTCATTTCCCACTTGACTTTTTCACCAAGACGACATTGGCTAGCCATAGTGGGTACTTGACTTATCTAATGAACCCTGCCTCTAGTAGAGCTTGTACCTGTTCTTCCACAGCTTGGGATCTTTCTGGTTCGAGCTTTCTATGCCTCTACTGTACTGGACGATATCCTAGATATACTGCCATCTTGTGGCACATTAGCTTGGGGTCTATGCCCGGCATGTCTGCAGCCTTCCATGCGAAGAGGTCATCATTATCTTTTAAGAAATATATGAGGGACTTTTTTACTTCTCCCTTTAGGATTGCACCGATATTGGTCATTTTATCTGGGACATCTCCGATCTGAACTTTTTCTATCTCGCCTTCAGGTTGTGGACGGAGTTCTTCCTGACCTCGAATTCTCCCGAGTTCGATGGTGTGGATTTCTTCTCCTTTGCCTCTAAGGTTCAGACTTTCATTGTAACAGCGGCGTGCTATTTTCTGGTCTTCTTTTATCATAGCGATCCCTTCTATAGTTGGGAACTTCATGCATAGATGTGGAGTCGATACTACTACCCCGAACTGATTTAGCGTTGTCCGACCTAATAAGGCATTGTAGGCTGAGCTCACGTGGACCACAATATAATCTATGTTGAGTGTTCTTGACCAGTCTCCCTTTCCAAAGGTTGTGTGTAGCGAGATGTGTCCAAGTGGTTGGATTAGAGTGTCTCCTAATCCGAATAGGCTGTTCGGATATGCTCTGAGCTATTTTTCTTCAAAGCCGAGTTTGTCGAATACGGTTCTAAACAAGATGTCAGCCGAACCTCTTTGGTCCACCAGCGTACGGTGGAGGTTTGCATTGGCCAATATGATAGTGATGACCATGGGATCATCGTGTCCCGAGATGACGCCAGCTGCGTCCTCTTTAGTGAAAGTAATAGTAGGGAGGTCGGATGCTCCTTCTCCTCCTTCAACGTGATATACCTCTTTAAAGTGTCTTTTACGAGATGATTTGGAGATTCCCCCTCCAGCAAATCCTCCATGTATCATGTGAACATGTCTCTCCTGGGTACGAGGTGGTTGTTCTGTTCATCCACCTCTTCGTCTCTTCTTCTCTTTCTGGACTCATCTGTCTTGCTGGCTAAGTACCGATCTAGTCTTCCTTCTCTTACCAATTTTTCTATGATATTCTTCAAGTCGAAGCACTCGTTGGTGGGATGTCCATAGATTCAATGGTATTCACATTATTTCGTCCGATTTCCTCCTCCCTTTTTGCTTTTAGGTGGACGTGGTGGTAGGATCTTTTCAGTGTGGCATACTTCTCGGTAGACTTCCACGAGAGACACCCAGAGAGGGGTTTAATTATGGTATTTCTTAATCTTCTCTCCATGTTGTTCTTCTTTTTTCTTGGACTCTTTATCCTTATCCGGGGAGGAGTAAAAGGATCCGGATTTAGAGGTCTCTCCTAGTCGAGAGTTTTCTTCCATGTTGATGTACTTCTCTGCTCGTTCTTTTACTTCGTTCAGAGATGTGGGATGTTTCTTTGATATGGAATGACTAAAAGGTCCCTCTCGTAAGCCATTGATGAGACCCATAATGGCTGCTTCAGTTGGCAGACTTTGTATGTCCAGACATGCTTTGTTGAATCTTTTCATGTAGTTACGAAGACTTTCCCGATCTCATTGCTTGATCCCTAACAAGCTTGGCGCGTTCTTGGTTTTATCCATCTGGATGGAGAATCTGGCGAGGAATTTCTTGGCTAGGTCGTCAAAACTTGCGATGGATCTGGGCGGTGATGAGCGGATAATTTGTATACTTTTTGGCATTGTTTTTAGTATGTTTTTGATATGATATAGTTAGTTTTTGGTATATTTTTATTAGTTTTTAGTTAAAATTCACTTTTCTGGACTTTACTATGAGTTTGTGTGTTTTTCTGTGATTTCAGGTATTTTCTGGCTGAAATTGAGGGACCTGAGCAAAAATCTGATTCTGAGACCAAAAAGGACTGCAGATGCTGTTGGATTCTGACCTCCCTGCACTCGAAGTGGATTTTCTGGAGCTACAGAAGCCCAATTGGCGCGCTTTCAACGGCTTTGGAAAGTAGACATACTGGGCTTTCCAGCAATATATGATAGTCCATACTTTGCCCAAGATTTGATGGCCCAAACCGGCGTTCAAAGTCACCTCAGGAAATCCCAGCGTTAAACGCTGGAACTGGCACCCAAATGGGAGTTAAACGCCCAAACTGGCACTAAAGCTGGCGTTTAACTCCAAGAGGAGTCTCTGCACGAAATTTGCTTCATTGCTCAGCCCAAGCACACACCAAGTGGGCCCGGAAGTGGATTTTTATGTCATTTACTCATTTCTGTACACCTTAGGTTACTAGTTTTCTATAAGTAGGACCTTTGACTATTGTATTAGAGTCTTTGGATCTTTATATCTTTTGATCACTTTAGATCTTAGATCATTGGGAGGCTGGCCATTCGGCCATGCCTAGACCTTATGCAACTTTTTGACAACCTTATGACATTGTACACGTTTTTCCACAGCATGAGTCTCTAAACCCCATGGTTGGGGGTGAGGAGCTCTGCTGTGTCTTGATGGATTAATGCAATTACTACTGTTTCTCATTCAATCATGCTTGCTTCCATTCTAAGATAATACTTGTTCTTAACCCGGATGAATGTGATGATCCGTGACAATCATCATCATTCTCAACCACACCGGTGATTGGCAGCACTGTGACAGAGTGTGTGCATTAGCTTTCACTGCGAGGATGGGAGGTAGCTGCTGACAACAGTGAGACCCTACACGAGCTTGCCATGGAAAGGAGTAAGAAGAATTGGATGAAGACTGTAGGAAAGCAGAGAGACGGAAGGGAAGGCATCTTCATACGCTTATCTGAAGTTCCTACCAATGAATTACATAAGTATCACTATCTTTATCTTTTATGTTATTTTCGTTCATCACCATATACATTTGAGTTTGCCTGACTAAGATTTACAAGATGACCATAGCTTGCTTCAATACTAACAATCTCCGTGGGATCGACCCTTACTCGCGTAAGGTTTATTACTTGGACGACCCAGTGCACTTGCTGGTTAGTTGTGCGAAGTTGTGTAATGCCATGGTATTGAGCCACCAAGTTCTTGGAGCCATTACCGGGGATTATGAGAGTTGTGAAAAAGTATAGTTCACAATTTCGCGCACCAAGTTTTTGGCGCCGTTGCCGGGGATTGTTCAAGTTTTGAGCAAGCTTTTGGTAACATCAGTGCCAAGATCCGGCAACAACATCAAGTTTTTGGTGTTATTGCCCGGGATTGTTTAGGCTGGACAACTGACGGTTCATCTTGTTGCTTAGATTAGGTATTTTTTTTCAGAGCTCTTAAGAATGAATTCTAGTGTTTCAAGGTGATGTTCTTATCATCACCAAAGCTGATTGATCTTCATCAATTTAGCTCTTGAATGCAATGTCCTGCTGAAGCTTGGCCGGCCATGTCTAATTTCTTTAGACTAAAGCTTTAGACTAACATTGCATGATTCCTGGAATTCTCATTAAGAATTTTGATACCTTTATTTTCTTTTTCTACATAATTTTCGAAAAATCCAAAAAAAAATTATAAAATCATAAAATCCAAAAATATTTCTTTTTTTGAGTCTAGAGTCTCATCTTAAGTTTAGTGTCAATTGCATGTTTCTGTTCTTATTGCATTCATGCATGTGTCCTCATTGATCTTCAAGTTGTTCTTGATGATTTCCTTGTTCTGATCTTTGAATTCTATTGACTTGAGTGTTTTGTGTGTCTCATATGCATTTTCGTTTTGTTAGTGTCAGTAGTATACAAACTGCTAAGTTTGGTGTCTTGCATGCATTGTCATTTGATTCTTGTTGCATTTTGGTTTGTCCTTATTATTAAAAATCCAAAAATATTTTTAATTTGTGTCTTTTCAAGTCAATAATACAGAGAATTGAAGATTCAGAACATACAGCAGAGGAATTGCACAGAAAAAGCTGGGCGTTCAAAACGCCCAGTGAAGAAGGACAGACTGGCGTTTAAACGCCAGCCAGGGTACCTGGTTGGGCGTTTAACGCCCAAAAGGGTAGCATTTTGGGCGTTAAACGCCAGAATGGATACCATTCTGGGCGTTTAACGCCAGGATGGCTAGGGGAGGAAGATTTTGTTTTCAAATCAAATTTTTTCTAAGTTTTCAAAATCTTTTCAAAATCAAATCTTTTTCAAATCAATTTTCAATCAAATCTTTTTCAAAATTAACTCCTTTCCTTTTTCAAAAATACTTATTAACAATTAATGATTTGATTGAACATTTTTTTTGCCTTTTCTGTTGAGGAAGGTTTTATGTTTGATTCATATCTTTTCTTGTTAGGCAAGTCATTAATTTTTAAAATCATATCTTTTCAAATTGTTTTCAAATCATATCTTCTCAATCACATCTTTTTAAAACCAATCATATCTTCTTAACCACATCTTTTTCAAAATAGTTTTCAATCAAATGTTTCTGATTTCTAATTTCAAAATCTTTTTCAAAAATCACTTGATTTCTTTTCCATTTTCATTTTCGAAAATTAAGTGATGTTTTTCAAAAATGTTTTCAAATTTCCCACTTAATTTTCGAAAATCACTTCCCTCCTTCTCACATCCTTCAATTTATGGACTAACACTATCCCTTAAGGCAAAATTCGAACTCTATCTTCTTTGTTAAGTTCGAATTTTCCACTTCTGTCTTCTACTCTTCTTTTCCTCTGACACCTAAAGGAATCTCTATACTGTGACATAGAGGATTCCACATTTTCTTGTTCTCCTTTCTATCTTATGAGCAGGAGCAAGGACAAAGGCATTCTTGTTGAGGCTGATCCTGAACCTGAAAGGACCTTGAAGAGAAAGCTAAGAGAAGCCAAAGCACAACTCTCTTTAGAGCACCTGACCGAATTCTTCAAGGAAGAAGAACACATGGCAGCCGAAAACAACAACAATACCAACAATGCAAGGAAGGTGCTGGGTGACTTTACTGCACCTACTCCCGACTTCTATGGGAGAAGCATCTCTATCCCTGCCATTGGAGCAAACAACTTTGAGCTTAAGCCTCAATTAGTTTCTCTAATGCAACAGAATTGCAAGTTCCATGGACTTCCAATGGAAGATCCTCATCAGTTTTTAGCTGAGTTCTTGCAAATCTGTGACACAGTCAAGACTAATGGGGTTGACCCTGAGGTCTACAGACTGATGCTATTCCCTTTTGCTGTAAGAGACAGAGCTAGAACATGGTTGGATTCTCAACCTAAAGAAAGCCTGGACTCTTGGGAAAAGCTAGTCAATGCCTTCTTGGCAAAGTTCTTTCCACCTCAAAAATTGAGTAAGCTTAGAGTGGAAGTCCAAACCTTCAGACAGAAGGAAGGAGAATCCCTCTATGAAGCTTGGGAAAGATACAAACAATTGATCAGAAAGTGTCCCACTGATATGCTTTCTGAATGGAGCATCATAGGTATTTTCTATGATGGTCTCTCTGAACTGTCCAAGATGTCTTTGGATAGCTCTTCTGGAGGATCTCTTCATCTGAAGAAGACGCCTACTGAAGCTCAAGAACTGATTGAAATGGTTGCAAATAACCAATTCATGTACACTTCTGAAAGGAATCCTGTGAACAATGGGACTAGTCAGAAGAAAGGAGTTCTTGAGATTGATACTCTGAATGCCATATTGGCTCAGAACAAAATATTGACTCAACAGGTCAATATGATTTCTCAAAGTCTGTCTGGGATGCAAAATGCACCAAGCAGTACTAAGGAAGCTTCATCTGAGGAAGAAGCTTATGATCCTGAGAACCCTTCAATAGAAGAGGTGAATTACATGGGAGAACCCTATGGAAACACCTACAATCCTTCATGGAAGAATCATCCAAATCCTTCATGGAAGGATCAACAGAGACCTCAACAAGGTTTCAACAATAATAATGGTGGAAGGAACAGGTTTAGCAATAGCAAGCCTTTTCCATCGTCTTCTCAGCAACAGACAGAGAGTTCTAAGCAGAATACCTCTGACTTAGCAACTATGGTCTCTGATCTGATCAAAACCACTCAAAGTTTCATGACTGAAACTAGGTCCTCCATCAGAAATCTGGAAGGACAAGTGGGTCAGCTGAGCAAGAAAATTACTGAACTCCCTCCAAGTACTCTTCCAAGCAATATAGAAGAAAATCCAAAAGGAGAGTGCAAAGCCATTAACATGGCCGAATTCTGGGAGGAAGAAGAGGCAGTGAACGCCACTGAGGAAGACCTCACTGAACGTCCACTGACCTCCAATGAGTTCCCCAATGAGGAACCTTGGGAATCTGAGGCTCAAACTGAGACCATAGAGATTCCATTGGACTTACTCCTGCCATTCATGAGCTCTGATGAGTATTCTTCCTCTGAAGAGGATGAGTATGTCACTGAAGAGCAAGTTGCTAAATACCTTGGAGCAATCATGAAGCTAAATGACAAGTTATTCGGAAATGAGACTTGGGAGGATGAATCCCCTTTGCTCACCAAAGAACTGAATGACTTGTCTAGGCAGAAACCACCTCAAAAGAGGCAAGATCCTGGGAAGTTTTCTATACCTTGTACCATAGGCACCATGACCTTCAAAAAGGCCTTGTGTGACTTAGGGTCAAGTGTAAACCTCATGCCCTTCTCTGTAATGGAGAAGTTAGGAATTTTAGAGGTGCAAGCTGCAAAAATCTCACTAGAGATGGCAGACAACTCAAGAAAACAAGCCTATGGACTTGTAGAGGATGTTCTTGTTAAAGTTGAAGACCATTACATCCCTACTGATTTCATAGTCCTAGAGACTGGGAAGTGCATGGATGAATCCATCATCCTTGGCAGACCCTTCCTGGCCACAGCAAAGGCTGTGATTGATGTTGATAGAGGAGAGTTGATCATTCAAGTGAATGAAGAATCCTTGGTGTTTAAGGCCCAAGGATATACCTCTGTCATCATGGAGAGGAAGCATGAAGGGCTTCTCTCAAAACAGAGCCAAACAGAGCCCCCACAATCAAACTCTAAGTTTGGTGTTGGGAGGCCACAACCAAACTCTAAGTTTGGTGTTGAACCCCCACATTCTTTACTCTAAATTGGGTGTTGGGAGGTTCCAACACGGTTCTGAGCATTTCTGAGGCTCCATGAGAGTCCTCTGTCAAGCTAATGACAATAAAGAAGCGCTTGTTGGGAGGCAACCCAATGTTTTATAATTAATTATTTTCTTTTGTTATTTTATCTTTTTTTTGTAGGTTGATGATCATAAGAAGTCACAAAAACAATGAAAAAAGCAAAAACAGAGTGAAAGACGGAAAGAAAAATAGCACACCCTGGAGGAAGATGCTGCTGGCGTTTAAACGCCAGTCAGCCTAGCAGTTGGGCGTTTAACGCCCAGTCTGGCACCCATCTGGGCGTTTAACGCCAGAAAGGGGCACCAGACTGGCGTTAAACGCCAGTAAAGGGCAAGAACCTGGCGTTAAACGCCAGGAATGGGCACCAGCCCGGCGTTTAACGCCAGAAATGGCTCAAAACGTGAATTTTGATGCCATTTGGTGCAGGGATGCCTTTTCCTTGACACTACAGGATCTGTGGACCCCACAGGACCCTACCATCACTCTCTCTCTTCTTCCCCCATTCACCAATCACCTCAACACCTCTTCCCCAAAAACCCCTCACCTATCAAATCCCATCTTTCTCTTCACCACTCACATCCATCCTTCATAAACCCCCACCAACCTCACCCTTCAAATTCAAATCACTTTCCCTCCCAAACCCACCCATCATGGCCGAACCCTTTACCCCCTCTCTCCTATATATACCCTTCTTCAACCCTTCATTTTCACACAACCTAAACACCTCTTCTCCCCCTCTTTGGCCGAACACACCACCATCTCCCTCTTCCTCCTTTCTTCTTCTTCTACTCTCTTCTTTCTTCTTTTGCTCGAGGACGAGCAAACATTTTAAGTTTGGTGTGGTAAAAGCGTTGCTTTTTCGTTTTTCCATAACCATTATGGCATCCAAGGCCGGAGAAACCTCTAGAAAGAGAAAAGGGAAGGCAAAGGCTTCCACCTCCGAGTCATGGGAGATGGATAGATTCCTCTCAAGGGATGAATTTTCCTCCACAAAACTATTGGGAGCAACTAAACACCTCCCTAGGAGAGTTAAGTTCCAACATGGGACAACTAAGGGTGGAGCATCAAGAACACTCCATCATCCTTCATGAGATTAGAGAAGATCAAAGAATCATGAGGGAGGAGCAACAAAGACAAGGAAGAGACATTGAGGAGCTCAAGCACTCCATAGGATCTTCAAGAGCAAGGAAGAGCCGCCATCACTAAGGTGGACCCGTTCCTTGATTTCCTTGTTATTTATTCTTCTGTTTTTCGAATTTTATGCTTATGTTTATCCATGTTTGTGTCTTGTGATCATTAGTGTCTTAGTGTCTATGCCTTAAAGTTATGAATGTCCTATGAATCCATCACCTTTCTTGAATAAAAATGTGCTTAATTGAAAAAGAAAAAGAAGTGCATGAATTTTGAATTTTATAACAGTTTAATTATTTTGATGTGGTGGCAATAATTTTGTTCTCTGAATGTATGCTTAAACAGTGCATGTGTATCTTGAATTTGTGGTTCATGAATGTTGGCTCTTGAAAGAATGATGAAAAAGGAGACATGTTACTGAGGATCTGAAAAATCATAAAAATGATTCTTGAAGCAAGAAAAAGCTATTCAAAAAAAAAAAAGAGAAAATCGAAAAAAAAAAAAGAAAAAAAGAGAAAGAAAACGAAAAGAAATAGAGAAATAAGAGTTGTGATCCAAGGCAAATAAGAGTGTTCTTAAGAACCCTGGACACCTCTAATTGGGGACTTTAGCAAAGCTGAGTCACAATCTGAAAAGGTTCACCCAATTATGTGTCTGTGGCATGTATGTATCCGGTGGTAATACTGGAAGACAGAGTGCTTTGGGCCACAGCCAAGACTCAATAAGTAGATATGTTCAAGAATCATCATACTTTACTAGGAGAATCATTAACACTATCTGGATTCTGAGTTCCTAAAGAAGCCAATCATTCTGAATCTCAAAGGAGAGAGTGAGATGCCAAAACTGTTCAGAGGCAAAAAGTTAAAAGCCCCGCTCATCTAATTAATACTGATCTTCATAGATGTTTTTGGAATTCATTGCATATTCTCTTCTTTTTATCTTATTTGATTTTCAGTTGCTTGGGGACAAGCAACAATTTAAGTTTGGTGTTGTGATGAGCGGATAATTTGTATACTTTTTGGCATTGTTTTTAGTATGTTTTTGATATGATATAGTTAGTTTTTGGTATATTTTTATTAGTTTTTAGTTAAAATTCACTTTTCTGGACTTTACTATGAGTTTGTGTGTTTTTCTGTGATTTCAGGTATTTTCTGGCTGAAATTGAGGGACCTGAGCAAAAATCTGATTCTGAGACCAAAAAGGACTGCAGATGCTGTTGGATTCTGACCTCCCTGCACTCGAAGTGGATTTTCTGGAGCTACAGAAGCCCAATTGGCGCGCTCTCAACGGCTTTGGAAAGTAGACATCCTGGGCTTTCCAGCAATATATGATAGTCCATACTTTGCCCAAGATTTGATGGCCCAAACCGGCGTTCAAAGTCACCTCAGGAAATCCCAGCGTTAAACGCTGGAACTGGCACCCAAATGGGAGTTAAACGCCCAAACTGGCACTAAAGCTGGCGTTTAACTCCAAGAGGAGTCTCTGCACGAAATTTGCTTCATTGCTCAGCCCAAGCACACACCAAGTGGGCCCGGAAGTGGATTTTTATGTCATTTACTCATTTCTGTACACCTTAGGTTACTAGTTTTCTATAAGTAGGACCTTTGACTATTGTATTAGAGTCTTTGGATCTTTATATCTTTTGATCACTTTAGATCTTAGATCATTGGGAGGCTGGCCATTCGGCCATGCCTAGACCTTATGCAACTTTTTGACAACCTTATGACATTGTACACGTTTTTCCACAGCATGAGTCTCTAAACCCCATGGTTGGGGGTGAGGAGCTCTGCTGTGTCTTGATGGATTAATGCAATTACTACTGTTTCTCATTCAATCATGCTTGCTTCCATTCTAAGATAATACTTGTTCTTAACCCGGATGAATGTGATGATCCGTGACAATCATCATCATTCTCAACCACACCGGTGATTGGCAGCACTGTGACAGAGTGTGTGCATTAGCTTTCACTGCGAGGATGGGAGGTAGCTGCTGACAACAGTGAGACCCTACACGAGCTTGCCATGGAAAGGAGTAAGAAGAATTGGATGAAGACTGTAGGAAAGCAGAGAGACGGAAGGGAAGGCATCTTCATACGCTTATCTGAAGTTCCTACCAATGAATTACATAAGTATCACTATCTTTATCTTTTATGTTATTTTCGTTCATCACCATATACATTTGAGTTTGCCTGACTAAGATTTACAAGATGACCATAGCTTGCTTCAATACTAACAATCTCCGTGGGATCGACCCTTACTCGCGTAAGGTTTATTACTTGGACGACCCAGTGCACTTGCTGGTTAGTTGTGCGAAGTTGTGTAATGCCATGGTATTGAGCCACCAAGTTCTTGGAGCCATTACCGGGGATTATGAGAGTTGTGAAAAAGTATAGTTCACAATTTCGCGCACCAGGCGGCAATCTGTCAAACCACTTGATTGCTATTTTTGCTAAGGTAGTTGGGAAGGCTTTGCATCGAATTGCATCTGAGGCATCAGTGAGATACATTATGCTTCTAAAATTACTGAGATGATGGCTTGGATCTGATGTGCCATCGTACGGGGTCATGTCGGGAGCTGATGAGCGGATAATTTGTACGCTTTTTGGCATTGTTTTTAGTATGTTTTTAGTATGATCTAGTTAGTTTATAGTATATTTTTATTAGTTTTTAGTTAAAATTTGATGTGTGGAAAACGATCCAACACAAAACTCACCGGCAAATGTACCGGGTCGCATCAAGTAATAATAACTCACATGAGTGAGGTCGATCCCACAGGGATTGAAGGATTGAGCAATTTTAGTTTAGTGGTTGATTTAGTCAAGCGAATCAAGTTTTGGTTGAGTGGGTTGTATTTAACAGAATATAAATTGCTTGGAATGTAAAGGGAGAAGGGGAAATTGCAGTAAATTAAAGAACAGGAAAGTAAACTTGCTGAATCTTAAAGAACAAGAAAGTAAATGACTGAAACTTAAAGTGCAAGAAATGTAAATTACAGAAACTTAAAGTGCAAGAAATGTAAATTGCTTGAATATAAAAGGGGTTTGAGGACTGAGATTGCAGAATCTAAACAAAGAGAAATTTAATTGCCACAATTAATAGAGCAGAAATTGAATTGAAAGCAATGAGGATTCAAACAGAAATTGAAATTAAAGTGCAGCAAGGTTCACAGAAGAACCAAAAGTAAATTAGGATCTCAGGTTTCAAGAGACTAGGTAGTAGAGCCTAGATCTCAATTACCTTCCTAGATCCAAGTTCTCAAAGCAATTGACAAGAAATTGAAGAAGAAACAGTAAAGGAAACGAAATTGAATTCAATTATGCAGAAGAGAAATTAAAGAGATTTTGAATGGAGATTGAGACATAATTTCCTCAATTCTTCACACCCAAAACTCAAAACAAGGAAATTGAGAAGGTCCAAGCAAGAATGAGGAAGAAGAGAGATCAATTCTCCTCCCCAATTCTCTGAAATCTCAGTAAAGACACCAAGAGAAGTTCCAAAGTGCAAAAATAAAATTCAAAGCTTAAAGGAAGTGCAAAATTCAAAAGCTAAGCAAAAGGTCCTAATTACATCAAACTAGCTCCTATTTATACACTTTCTATTCTTGGTTTTTGGGATTTGGATGGGCTTTTGATTTGGTGAAGAAATGAATTAAATTGGAGTTTTAATTGAATTTTTGGCCCAAAAATAATAGCTCCCAGGAGGCTGCCCTGCCCTTGTGGAGGGCAGGGCAGGATTTGGTGCGTGTTGGTGCTTGCTTGGTGCGGCTTGGTGTGGCTTGGTGCGGCTTGGTGCGCAGAACGCTGCCCTGCCCGCGCGGAGGGCAGGGCAGGAAAAATTGGTGCGCCAGAAATGTGCCACGGTGCGTGCTGATGCTGCCAGTTTCTTGCCATGGTGCGCCAGAATGGTGCCTTGGTGCACAGGATGCTGCCCTGCCCTCGCGGAAGGCAGGGTAGGAAAAATTGGTGCTGCCAGGATCGTGCTGTGGTGCGCGCTGGTGCTGCCAGGATAGTGATTTGGTGCGCCAGAAATGTCCCTTGGTGCGCCAGATTCGTGCACCAACCAAATGCTGCCCTGCCCTCGCGGAGGGGCAGGGCAGTGTTTCCAAAATGAAGTCCCGCGTTCGAATCCGGGCAGAAACACACGCTCATTCATTTTCCTTGGTTTCTTGGCACGGTAATGGGACTTAGTTCCTTACTTCCTCATGGTCCCGTGTTCAACTCTTGTGGCAAGCATCATAGGCATTTTTCCTTTGATTTTCTTCCTTGGTGAGCCCGATACTGCCCTTGTGGAGGGCAGGGCAACATTTTCTTCTTCTTGATTCCAAGGCACAAATTTGTGCTCTGCCCTTGTAGTGGGCAGGGCAGAGTTGCCTTCTTTACCTTGTTCCCTTATGTTGCCCTCCTAGAGGGCAGTGTGCCCTTGTGGAGGGCAATGCTTGCCTCCCCCATTGCATGCGACACACTTTTCCATCCTTTGACCACACTTCCTTCTCCTTGGGTCACGCTTTCTTAGGCCACGCTTTTCTCTTTTATTCTTTTCTTCACCTGAAATAAACCAAAACAACCACTCCAAGTATCACTAAATTCATAAGGGTTATAAATCAATTAAACTTCAATTAAAATTAGCTTAAACCTCATGAATTAACATTAATTTCATGGTGGTTGCTTGATTTAAAGAAGTTATGCATTTTCACTCCAAATCACTTACTTAGGAAGCAAGAAAGTGCATAAAGACTAACAAAACAAGTGAAATTAGCTTGAAAAATGGGTATATGATGACTTGTCATCACAACACCAAACTTAAATCTTGCTTGTCCCCAAGCAAGCATCAAAACTAAGAGTAAATGATATGAATAAGAAAAGAACACATATCCTTATTAGGCATATAGCAGAACTTGATTTATGGGATCTTTATGCAAATAATGATAACACAACTATTATTGCTGTTACATAATATACATCTTTCCTCAAAGGCTTGCTAAACTTGCTGTTATAAGACTCACTTTTGAATTACTCCCTTGCTAACTTTTCTTGGCTTATAATGCTTAACAAGCTTATTATTCTTTTGGAGGTTTGGTGTCAAATGTTGCAGTAGTAGCCTTTGGCTTTATTTTCTTTTCTTTTGCTCAACATCTTTCCACCACAGACACATGGCTCACTAATTCTTCCTAGGATCATTGATGCCCAGCATCTCTTTGGATAACTAAATGTTCTGTATCTAAGTTGCTCTTTATTGTGGATTTTCAATTGGCCATCCCAAATCAGTTGATCTAAGTGACCGAGTTTTAAAATACCCCTTAGAATTTACTCATCCAAGCATATCTTAGTACAAGAACACCACAGGCATATGTCCTAGTGTCCAAGCTATTGGTGTCCAACCTTTATTCTTTGTTTTTCTTGCCATTTTGGCTTTTTCTTTCCCTTTTTTTTCTGTTTTTGTTATCAAGGGCTTTTTCATTATTGATAAGAGTCTTTGTAACAGCAAGCTAACTCACACTTGAATGAGAATGATATTATGCAACAATTATTTCATGAGTTATGCATTTAATCAAACACATATACCACCACTAACTTCCATTCTTACTTATGCAACATTGGATATTTCACTTTTCAATTCACACAAATCTCTTTTATTTAAGCATATGGGGAAACAAAACAAAATTTAAAGCTAAGTGATGGATAACAAGCATTATGTAGATTTAGCATTTTTAACAAACAATTTCACTTGCAACTAGATAAACACTTTAGCAAGACATACAATGGTTTCCAGATTCAAAACATTTCACAGCAGCAAGGATCAAGTTTAGATACAACCTTTGAAGTTGCAGCCCTTTGATTCTTCCTTCTGTTGTGTTCTCTTTGAGTTAAGATGCATAATGTCTTCAATTGTTGACTCATGTCCTGCATAATTCTCAAAGTTGCTTGCTTCTCAAACCCTTAATTACTTGGTTAGTATGCATAGTGTGGCTCCTGGAACTGTTTTGGTGTGTGAACACCAAACTTAATTGTTTGCCACTGCCTCTTACGCAACAATTTTAACCATATGTGAAACCTTGTGTCCTTGCTAAAGGTTAATGAAATTAAAGCTAGAAAGCAATTAAACAGTTGAATAATGTGTTTGGTTGCTTGGAGTTAGCATCATGCAAGAGGTGAGAATGTGTTTTTAAATGATATTTTTGGTGGAACACCAAACTTAAAATCTTTCATTCTCCCTTAAATTGTTTTGGTGTGCAACACCAAACTTAGCTCCTTGCAATCCATACAATTTATTCAACATTTTTATTGAAACAGCTATGAAAGAAAACTACCTCATGTTGGGTTGCCTCCCAATAAGCGCTCTTTTATTGTCACTAGCTTGACATCTTCTATTTTTGCTTCAAGGGGGATTTAGGTTCTGGACCTCCTTTTCTTTGTTCCATTGCCCCCCTAGGTACAATTTTGCTCTATGACCATTTGCTGTAAACCGACTCTTTGTTGCTTCATCTAGCAATTCAATACTCCCCTAAAGGAAAACCTTAGTCACCAAGTATGGACCAGTCCACTTAGACTTAAGCTTGCCAGGGAATATCTTGAGCCGTGAGTTGTACAAGAGTACTTGTTGTCCAGGTTTGAATTCTTTCTTCAGAATCTTCCTATCATGCCATCTCTTAGCTTTTTCCTTGTATATCTTGGTATTTTCATAGGCTTCTAGCCTAAACTCATCTAGCTCATTCAGCTGCAACAACCTTTTCTCTCCTGCTGCTTCAGAATCCAAATTTAGAAGTTTAGTGGCCCAAAAGGCTTTGTGCTCAAGCTCTACAGGGAGATGACAAGATTTGCCATATAACAGCTGAAATGGGGACTTCCCAATAGGAGTTTTGAAAGCTGTTCTGTATGCCCAAAGTACATCTTCCAACTTCCTAGCCCAATCCTTTCTTGTGCTACCGACTGTTTTTTCTAGGATCTTCTTTAGTTCCCTGTTTGCTAATTCTGCCTGCCCATTAGTTTGAGGGTGATATGGTGTGGCTACCTTATGGATAACTCCATATTTGTGGAGAAGTTTCTCCATTTGTTTGTTACAAAAATGACCACCACCATCACTGATGAGACCCTTGGGTACTCCATATCTAGTAAAGATGTGCTTCTTTAGGAATTGAAGGACAATTTGTGCATCACAGGTAGTTGTGGCTATGGCTTCCACCCATTTTGAAACATACTCCACTGCTACCAAGATATATCTAAACGAATAAGAAGGAGGAAAGGGTCCCATGAAATCAATGCCCCATAGATCAAACAATTCTACTTCCAAAATGAAGTTCTGTGGCATCTCGTTCCTTCTTGTTAGTCCTCCTGCTCCTTGGCATTCATTACATTGGTGGACAAACTCCCTGGCATCTTTGAAGATGGTTGGCCAATAGAAACCACTTTGTAATATCTTTGCTGCTGTTCTTTCTGGACCAAAGTGTCCACCATAAGCTGAGCCATGGCAATGCCATAATATATCTCTTATTTCACTTTCAGGAATACATCTCCTGATTATTCCATCAGAGCATCTTCTGAAAAGATAGGGTTCATCCCACAAGAACTTCCTTGCTTCATTGATTAGTTTCTTCACTTGTTGCTTAGTGAATTCTTGAGGTATCTTTCTCCCTACTTTGTAGTTTGCTATATCAGCGAACCATGGTGTTTGTTGGATCAGCATAAGATGTTCATCTGGGAAGCTTTCATTCACAGGTAATGAGGCCTTTTGAATTGTTTCTGGTGGCAGCCTTGACAAATGATCAGCAACTAGATTTTCAGTGCCTTTCCTGTCCTTCACCTCAACGTCAAATTCTTGTAGGAGTAGAATCCACCTGATGAGTCTTGGTTTAGCATCCTGCTTTGACATCAAATACTTGAGAGCACCATGATCAGTATAAACCACAATTTTAGATCCTATCAAGTACGATCTAAACTTATCAAATGCATAGACTACAGCTAACAATTCCTTCTCTGTTGTAGTGTAATTTTTTTGAGCTTCATTCAATACTTTACTTGCATAATATATGACATGATGCAAATTTCCCTTCTTCTGTCCAAGTACAGCACCAATTGCAATATCACTTGCATCACACATGAGTTCAAACGGTAAGTTCCAATCCGGGGGTGTGATAATTGGTGCTGTTGTGAGTTTATGTTTTAAAGTTTCAAAAGCATGCTGGCAATTTTCATCAAAAACAAAAGGTTTATCAATCATTAAAAGGTTACTCAAAGGTTTGGCTATTTTAGAAAAATCTTTGATAAACCTTCTATAAAATCCTGCATGTCCCAAGAAACTTCTAACAGATTTCACATTAGTTGGTGGAGGGAGTTTTTCTATTATTTCCACTTTTGCCTTGTCAACCTCTATCCCTTTTCTTGAAACTTTATGACCAAGAACAATCCCCTCAGGCACCATGAAATGGCACTTCTCCCAGTTCAAAACCAAGTTAGTTTCTTGGCACCGTTTCAAGACAATAGTTAGATGGTTTAAGCAAGTATTGAAATTATCACCAAAAACAGAGAAGTCATCCATGAAAACCTCTAAAAATTTTTCAACCATATCTGAGAAAATGGAGAGCATACACCTTTGAAAAGTGGCTGGGGCATTGCATAATCCGAATGGCATTCTTCTCTAGGCAAAAACTCCAACTGGGTATGTGAATGACGTTTTTTCTTGGTCCTTTGGATCTACCACTATCTGATTATACCCAGAATAGCCATCCAAGAAACAATAATAAGCATGGCCAGCCAACCTTTCAAGCATTTGGTCAATGAAAGGAAGTGGGAAGTGATCTTTGCGTGTGGCATCGTTCAACCTTCTATAATCAATACACATCCTCCACCCTGTTACAGTTCTGGTGGGAATGAGTTCACTCCTCTCATTGGCAATGACTGTCATCCCACCTTTCTTTGGTACCACTTGCACTGGGCTTATCCATGAGCTATCGGAAATAGGATATATGATTCCTGCATTCCATAATTTCATTACTTCCTTCTGGACGACTTCCTTCATTGCAGGATTTAGTCTTCTCTGCGGTTGAATTACTGCTTTGGAATTGTCCTCCAAAAGAATCTTATGCATGCATACTGTAGGGCTGATGCCTTTCAGGTCATCAATGGTCCATCCTAAGGCATCCTTGTGAGCTCTGAGAACATCAAGAAGCTCTCCTTCTTCTTTCTTTGTCAAGGATGAATTAATGATCACTGGGAAGCTCTCCGAAGTGCCAAGAAATGCATATTTGAGATGAGAAGGTAGTGGCTTCAGTTCTTGCTTTGCACCTCTTCTTTCTTGCTTGGTTCCACCTCTTTGTCGATGGAAGCCTCAGCTACATGTTCCTCTATTGTTTCTTTATTGTCTTTTTCTTGCTCATACTGATTGATGTCTAACATTTCTTCCACCAGGCTCTCTATCATTTCCACCCTCAAATGATCTTCTTGCTCAGGAGGGTGCTGCATTGACTTAAAAACATTTATGATCATTTGCTCATTGTGTACTCTGAAAATCATCTCTCCTTTTTCCACATCTATAATGGCTCTTGTAGTTGCTAGAAATGGTCTGCCCAAGATGATTGAATTGTTGCCTTCCTCATCGGTATCTAAGATTACAAAGTCCGCAGGGAAGATAAACTCTCCAACCTTAACTAACAGATTTTCCACAATTCCATTCGGTGTCTTGATTGATCTGTCGGCCATAACTAGTGACATCCTGGTAGGTTTGAGTTCTTCTATGGCAAGCTTCTTCATCATGGACAAGGGCATTAAGTTGATACTAGCTCCAAGATCACAGAGAGCTTTGTCCAAGGATAGCTTGCCTATAGTGCATGATAGCTTGCCTATAGTGCATGACACTACAAAACTCCCTGGATCCTTAAGCTTTGGTGGGATTCCCTTTTGGAGCACGGCGCTACATTCCTCACTAAGCATCACCGTTTCCTTCTCATTCCAATCTCTTTTCTTGTTGATGAGCTCTTTCAAGAACTTGGCATACAGAGGCATTTGCTCCAAAGCCTCGGCCAAAGGTATGTTGATTTCCAGCTTCTTGAAAGTCTCAAGAAATTTGTGAAAATGCTGATCCTTTGTCTCTTTGTGAATCTTTGTGGATAAGGCAGTGGTGGTGTTAAGTTCTTCTCCATTTGATATTGTCTTGGATTTGGTTTTTCCCTGATCTGCTTTCCTTTCTTCAAATTCTGTGGTTCATTGTCTTCCTCTGTGAGTTTTTCTGGGACATTCTTGCTTACCATGTCCTTGTTGATGGCTTCATCATTCTTTGTTGGCTCAGTATCATTATTCTTGGTTGCTCCTTGGTTACCATCCAATAACACTTTTCCACTTCTTAGTTGAACAACCTTGCATTCTTCCTTTGGGTTGGGAATGGTGTCACTAGGTAGTGAACTTGATGACTTCTCAACAGAAATCTGTTTGGAGATTTGCCCAATTTGCCTTTCTAAGTTCTTCATGGAAGCTTCTTGGTTCTTTGTTGTCAATTCTTGGTTCCTCATCATTTTCTCCATGAGCATCTCTAGATTGGTGATCCTCTGAGATTCTTGTGAAATTGGTTGGTTTTGGGGTGTTGATGGATGATGATAAGTGGTTTGATTTGTTGGGTGGTTATTGGGTGGATAATGGTTAGAGTTGGGGTAATTATTTTGTGGTTTTCTGTATGTATTTTGGTTAGTGTTTGGCTGGGGGTTATGGTTTGTGCTTTTCCAATTATTCTGACTTGTGTTTCTTTGCCATGGTTGTTGGTTTTGATTATGGTTGTCTCCCCATCTGAGGTTGGATGGTTCTTCCAGGATGGATTATAAGTATCACCATAGACTTCATTAGTTCCAGGATTTTGGTTGTGCATGTACTGGACTTGCTCTTGCTGTTGCTCCTATTGAGTTTCTTCACTTTGCACCCAAGTAGTTGGTGTTGGCTTGTGGCACTCACTGATGCAACTTGCAAGCCATCAATTCTTTTGGCCATTTGTTCAAACTGTTGTTGAATCTGCTGCTGCATTATCTTGTTTTGAGCTAGAATTGAATCCACTCCTTCTAACTCCATTACTCCTCTTCGTTGTGATGGTTGGCGTTGTCTTTGATGAGCAAAGAAATATTGGTTATTGGCCACCATGTCAATGAGGTTTTGAGCTTCCTCTGTAGTTTTCATGAGTTGCAAAGAGCCTCCAGCTGAATGATCAAGTGCTTCTTGAGCTTTAAGAGTGAGTCCCTCATAGAAGTTCTGCAACTTGTCCACTCAGTGAACATCTCTGGTGGACATTTCCTCAATAGTGCCTTATATCTTTCCCATGCTTCATATAAGTTTTCAGCCTCCATTTGAGTGAATGTCTGCATCTCTGTCTTCAATCTTAGGATTCTTTGAGGGGATAAATTTGGCAGGAATTTGCTCACTAAGTCATCCCAAGTGTTGATTTTTTTGAAGTCTACCATATCTTTTCTGAAGAAAATGGAAAGCACCTGTGCATCAGAGGAACCATTGTTTACCGTGTCAAGATTCTAAGAAGGTAGACAAATGTTGATTTGGATCTTCCAAAGGCCCTCTTCCAAAGAACAGTTGTTTTGAACCAAAGTGATGAGTGTGGCTTTAGTTCAAAATTGTTTGCATTGACATTAGGAGGAAGAATGCTACTTCCACAATGTCTAGCATTTGCAAATGTGTATGAAGCTAGGACTCTTCTTTGTTGTTGGTTATTGTTGGCTCCTTCTCCTGGTTGATTGAGATCTCCTTCCATTTCTTGGAATTCCTCCTCAGATTCTTCCTCTCCAATAACGTTCTTCCCTCTTTCAACTCTTCTTATTCTTCGAACAGTTCTTTGGTCAATTTCAGAGAGAATAGGGGAAGATCTTCCTGTACCTACATACAAAACACAAACAATAAACACACAGACAGAAAACCAATGAAACTTCAATCTATAGTTAGAATGAAGTTTAGTAGTTTAAGCAAAAAATAAC